>NC_056725.1:1051334000-1051624000 GCF_019279795.1 Protopterus annectens | reverse complement strand
AACGAATCTTTCTTTTATGCCTAAAGTGGTATACAAGTTTACTTTAGGCCAAACTATCCATCTCCCCCTTTTCTTTCCTGAACCAAAAAATGGAGAGAGGATTCTTCATACCTTGGATGTCCACAGACAACTCTGGTATTATCTCGACAGAAGAAAATCTTTAAGATCTTTGGATCAGCTGTTAATTCCTTGTAAACCTGTGCCAAAACAGATTATTTCCAAATGCATGTCTTGAGCTATTACATTTTTATTCTCACCACAACAAAATCATTCCTGGCAGGGTCAAGGCTCACACTACCAGGGCCTTGGCTTCATACTTCATATCTGACTTCTTGGAATGGGTTGGATTCTAGAAGTATTGTCGAAGCAGAAACTTTTTCTTTTATACATACTTTTACAGAGCACTAAAAGCTTGATTCCTTTTCTCAGTCTAAATAAGGCTGTCCTAGGACCATTCTTCAGTGGCTCTTGGACCCTTCCACCTCCAAAATGCCATAAGTTTATTGTAATCTACCCATATAGCCAAGGCTACTTGTAGCAGTGATCAATATGAAGAACATAGTACAGTTGTATAAGTAAACTTACCATAACAGTAGATGTTTGATCACAGCTGCTCTCGCCTTTCACCCCCCATCCTTTTTTGTGTTTTGATATTGTGAGGGTGTGTATGTATGTATGTATATATTGTTGTTCCTAGTTATGTCATCTGAAAACTCAGCCTCCTTCTCTGTTGGCATGAAAGCTGTGATGGGCTTGGTACTCAAACCTGTGATTTTAGGCAGCAATGGTTTGAGCATGTAAAGTATGTTCTGAAGCTTTGGAAGCTGGCTATTGTATCCTTGGCAGGATTTAACCCATATAGCTAAGGCTACTGCAGCACTGATCAAACATCTACTGTTATGGTAAGTTGGCTTACATAACTGTTCTTTCTTCATGGTTTGAGGAATTTTTGAAATAGTAAATCAGCAGAAGAGGTTGAAAAGGAATGTATGGAAATATGGAAGTATGACAGTACTGCAGGAGGAGTTGCATATGTGGTGGCAAGGTAGGTGTGTGAGGCAGTTATAAGTTGGATCTGATGTTGTCATTTTCATTCATTCCTCAACTAATGGGTCTCAGATCTGACAAAAATAAAATTGCTAAAGATTCCAAAGACATCCACAAGGCATTCTATAGCTATGTCAAGAATCTAAATGGCAATGCTCAGATCTGCTCTGAGCTACAGCAGAATGGCATTAAATATACTGATCCCAAAGACATTGCCAATATCCTGGCAGATCGATTAAGTGCCAACTTCATCCCCTGAAGGGCCCCTTTCAATACCGAAAGATTGCCAAATTCTGGTAAATAACGGCCACACAGGTAAAAACCGCACTCTCCAAAGCTAAGAATACAGCATCCATGGGACCAGACGACATCCCTGACCAACTGGCTTACTGACAGAACCCACACTGTAAAAGTAGCTGGCTCCAAATCCAGTTCCAGACAAGTGACAAGCGGAGTACCTCAGGGTTCTGTCCTGGGACCACTCTTGTTTGGCATCGGCTTCTTTGAAGTACAGGCCAACACTAAGGGACTCTGGCTAACAAAGTTCACAGATGACTGCAAACTGGGAGCCATTATTGAATCCCCAAATGATGTGGATATTCTACAAAAGGGCTTTACAGAAACAGATGCTTGGTGCCAGAGGCATGGGCTCAAGCTCAGTGCCAAGAAATGTATAGTTATCCCCTTTGGGGGAAAAAACATGTACCCGTGAATTACCACATAGGTGGCAGTACACTAAACACCAAAAGTGTGATAAGAGACTTGGGGACACAGGTGGACAGTGGTCTCACCTTCGATAATCAAATCGCTGCAACAGTCAGGAAATCCTTCTATGTGGCACACCTCATCACTAAGGGCTTTTCATCCAGAAAAAAGGAGGTCATTGTCTCACTGTACTTAACACTCATTAGACCCATTATAGAATACAATGCCTTGTTTGGTATGTACCTCTCAAGACATCTGCAAAAACTGGAAAGGCTGCAGAAATACCTCACTAAAAGAGTCATAGGCCTAAAGCAGATGCCCTATGCTGACCGTCTAAAAAAAAACTCCAGCTATACTCTGTGGCATATCTTCTACTCAGAGGCGATCTCTGCTTAACATACAATGGCCATGTCAAACCCAGAGCTGTTAGACATGCTACACTTAAAGAAATCCCAATCCCTCAGAGCCACACACTCCAGGGATCTAAACCTTGTCATCACAATGAGCAAAACATGCTGGAGGGATAGGTTCCTGACCCAGAGACTCCACAGACTCTGGAATAGACTGCCCATATATGTCAAGCAGAGCACCTCTTTGGCCGTCTTCAAAAGGAACCTTGATGATTGGATGGGAGATAGGAAATTCACCCCGGGGATTACGTCATTCGCCCTGCTAGACAGGGGTCCAGGGAAATTTATTTATTTTTATTTATTTTACATTTGTTGACCAGGCTAGTCCAACTGGATATATGTCCATTTTTAGTAGAGGCCCGGGGAGAAAAGCTCCAAGACAGATCCATTATACCAATATGTATAAGGTTACAAATTCAAGACAGTGTTTGTAAGGTTACAATCAAGTTAACATAGCAGATTATACAAACATTTTACAGTACATTGCAGAGCAATATTTACAATAATATAGAACAAGATATTCACATGAGGTAGATTGAACTTTTTTCAGGTATTACAATTCCTGAGAATGGTTGCATAAGAGTATTTATAACATATTGAACATGATATCCATGTGAGGTAGATCATAAATGTATGCTGGTTTACAATTCTTGCAAAGTTTGCAGTAAAGAGCATTGAATTAAAGTCAGAGTAGAGTTAGGAGAAATTTAGTCACAGAGGTACTAGGTTAGTCAGGACTGGTGCAAGGGCATAACCACTGTGTTCTAAGGGTATATTTTGTGTTTTTGTTTGAAGTGGGGTAGGGAAGGAAGTGAAGTAAGATCACTAGGTAGAAGGTTCCAGTATTTCACAGTTGTGTTTGAGAAAAGAGAGTTACCTGCCATGTTGTTAGACTTACTAATGCTAAGTAGAAGTTTGTTAGCAGAGCGTAAGTTATTAAGATTTTTTATACGGAATAATGAGGTTTGAGAGTATAGGAGTGTTGTTAGGCTGGTTGAGAATCTTATGAGCAATGGTAAATATTGTGGGAAGAAATAGCCAGGGAATTGTTATGGCTAGGCTTGTATAGGCCCTAGGGCCAATAGTCTAGTACCAACCTATGAAGCTATGAACTTGGCCACTTTCAGTAGATTCTAGGATCTGACTCTTTAACTCCTCCCTTTACTCATAATGCCCCTGAACAGTGCATAACCACAGATCTTGTTTGGCACTCTAATGATTCAGTTGGGAGTATGTTCTCTTAAGCTCAACATCTTGATTATTTTTAGGATAGTGAGTAAAACTTAGCTTTCTTATTAACCTTTTATAGTATCATGTTCTTCGTGTTTCACTGTTGCAGTCATTTCCCATAGAGATTTTCATTCCTATTGCATTATTTGTTTAGGCCTTGACCACGATGTTTCCAAGTGTGATCTCTGTGCCTCCTTAAATCCAAGTACTATCCATCGTCAGGTTAAGATTTTGGCTAGGCATTTTGGAGTTAGGCTTAAGTTCATTGATTTGGCGTCCGCCGTTCTTCAGGCTTCCAATGTTCCGAAGAAACGTAAGGATAAGAACCACGACAGGCCTCAGAAAGCTAAGTCCTCGGATGAGGTTAATTTGGTCGTCAGTCAGGCGGTAGCTATTGAGACACTTTTGCAGTCCGCAGATGTGCAACCGCAGGCCTTGATTGTGTCCATGTCCCTTAGGCCTTCGGCCTCCGTTTTGCCTTCCGACTTGTCGCTGGTTGCCTCTTCTGCTGGAGCCGCTAAGCTGACTCCGGTGTCTGAGGCCTCCGTTGTGTGTTCTGACAGCAAACTTCTTCCTTCAACCTCTGCTGCAACTTTGACGGTTGCCAGGCCTCCCGAGTCCTTCAGGTTTGCAGGTAAATCTTCCATTGGTAAGCCTGTGAAAAGGCAGGCTCCAGCTGCTTCTCGTTCCCCTCAATCCCAAATGGTTAAAATGGCTAATGATTTTAGAATCTTTTTATGAGGTTCTCAGTCTCCTCCTTCTAAAAGGAGTAGGGATGATTCTCCTGAGGTTTTGTCCTGCTCAGGTTCTGATTCTTCCAGCATGTCTGCTGATGAAGAGGAATTTTCTAAGGCTTTTTCTCCTTTTGAGGATTCAGATGCAGAGGAGTCCATTCCTTTGGCCTCTCCTCCAGAGAATTTCTCTTTTGGTGTTGCTTTAAATACCCTCAGAGAACATTTTAAATGGTAAAGTCAGGATTATCCCCAATCCAAGAAATGGGTTAGGAAGTTTCTGGATTTACCTCAGCATAAGCCTCTTGCTATTCCCCCTGTGTTGGAAGTTGTTAATGATGTTTTTCTGGAAAATTCTTTTTCTCCAAATTCGGTTCCTCCTGCTCCCAGTAAACCTGACAGGTACTACAGAGTCCCTGATTCTCATCTGTTTCTTTTCAGGAATCCGTTGGTGGATCCAGAGGTTATTTCTCAGGGCCAAAAAGGAGTTAAGGCCACTGCTACCAGGTATCCTGTTCCCTCTGACAGGGAGGCCTAGATAGGTGGGGCAAGAAGGTTTATACCTCTGCCACCCTAGCTATTAGGGCTACCAATTGTCTGCTTCATATGCTGAAGTACCAGCAGCACACCTTGGAGGCTATTAAGTCTAGGATAGCAAGTGTACCTCTTTTGGCAGAGCGTAAAGACATGCAGGATTTACTGAATTCTGCCAATCTGATCAATAAACATTCTTTGCATTGTGGTTTTGACATCCTTGAGGCCTCCAGCAGGGCTACGGCTACTGGATCTGTTTTTAGGAGGCACGCTTGGCTCAGACAACAGCCTCTTTCAGAACCTGTCAAGGCTAAGCTTTTGGATGTAACTTTGCATAAAGACAGTCTTTTTGGCAGCAAAGCAGAGGAGGTACTGAAGAAGATGGAGGATAAGGCCAAGTCCATGCAAACTGTTAAGGATTTTCTGCAAGTTCAACCCCCTCGCTTTAGCAGGAATTAAGAGTTGAACCTTTCCTGATACCAGCAGATAGAACCATTCCAGGACTAGAAGTCTAGGGGGCAGGGGGCTACCCCTCAAAGGTCTAGGCATTGACAGGCTTCCACTTCTAAAGGGGGAAGCTCCAAGCCTGCATCTCAATCAAAACACTCTCAATGACTTTTTACAACTTCTGCCTGTTCTTGCTTGCCGGGAGAGTCCTTTAGGGGGAAGGTTGGCCCTTTTTGCAGATGTCTGTGCCACTATCATAGACAAATGGGTGCTCAGAACGGTGCCCTAGGGCACAAGTTTTCTTTCCGCACCTTTCCAGCTCCCAAGGGATTCCCGGACGTTCCTCCAAACCAAAGAGCAGAAGTAGAAAAACAAATTTTTGTCTCCATCTCATCTGGGAGCAATAGAATCAGTTCCTGCTCAGCAGGTAGGCCAGTGCTTTTATTCCAGGCTTTTCCTTGTTCCAAAAAAAGAAGGCACCTGGCATCCTATACTGGATCTTTCCACTCTGAACTCTTTTCTAGTAATTCCAAAGTTCAGAATGCTCACTCTGCATCAGTTTCTACCACTGCTAGAAAAGGATTCTTGGCTGGTAACCTTGGATCTCCAAGAAGCTTATCTGCACATTCCTATCAGGGAAAGTTGCAGGGAGTACCTTCGTTTCAGATTGGGCTAGCAACATTGCCAAATCTCCGCGCTGTCCTTTGGTTTATCTACTTCTCCCAGAGTCTTCACAAAGTGCCTAGCCCCAGTCATTGATTTTTGCAGGCAGAAGAAAATTCAGATTTACCCATACTTGGACGACTGTCTGATTCAAGCAAGTTCTCAGGAACAGCTATTAAAGGATCTGGAATTTTTAAACTCTTCTCTCTTCCCTGGGTTACTCTCAATGTGGAAAAATCGAAAATGGTACCATCCAAGGAGATAACATTCCCAGGCGCGAGTCTGAACACAGCCACCCAGATGATAAAACTCACCCAGGAGAAGCAGACAACTCTTTCAGTTTACTTCAAGAACTTGGCAAGCCTGTCCCAGCTCCCTGCAAGGAAATACCTGCAAGCTCTGGGATTCATGTCATCTTGTATTCTCATGATTCCATATGCAAGACTGCATATGAGGAAACTGCAATGATACCTCAAGTACATTTGGTGTCAATCCACAGAGGACTTGGATATGATGATTCGTCTGCTTCCATCTCTGCCTTTTCGGACACCTCTTGCCACTCAAATTCTGACTAAAGATGCATCGGACTATGGTGGGGCGTACACCTGGATGGCAGATGCATACAGGGACATTGGAACGCACAGCAGATGCACCTGCACATATATCTAAAGGAGTTGATTGCAGTTCAGCAGGCCTTATTAGCTTTCAAGCATCTTCTTTCTCCAGGGACCCTGCTTGTCAGGACAGACAACACCACGGTCATGTGGTACATCAACAAGCAGGGAGACACTCACTCTTGCACCCTGTGCAGGCAAAGCATGAATCTTTGGTCCATGGCAGCATCCCTGGACCTGCATCTCCTAGCTCAGTTTCTTCCAGGAAGGCTCAATGTTTTGACAGACCAGTTGAGCAGGCAAACCCTGGATCCTCATGAGTGGCAGCTGAACAGAGCAGTCTTTTTACAGCATCATTCAACATTGGGGCACTCCTCAGGTGCATCTGTTCTCCTCCCCAGACAACCATCTGCTGCCTCTCTTTTGCACCAGACAGCAGCACAACAGAGCCTGGAAAGTGGATGCTCTGTCCTTCCTTGGACGTTGCTATCGGTGTACGCCTTCCCTCTTCTTTCTCTTCTTCCCAGAGTGTTAGTGAAGATCAGGGACAAACGTCCAAGGACTATTCTCATAGCTCCGGACTGGCCTAGACAGCATTGGTATCTGCTGCTTCGCAGTCTCTCCCATCTTCCTCTGAAACCAGATCTTTTGGTTCAGGAAAGGGGAAACATTCTACATCCTCATCTTCCAGTCTCTCCATCTGGCAGCATGGCTCATTGTATGACTCTTTCCCTTTCTTCCTCCCTTTCCCAACAGGTGGTAGATGTGCTAAGGGAGGCCAGGAGGCCTAACACTAGGAAATCCTATGCTGGCAAATGGGAAAGGTTCTCTGAATGGATGCAGGCTAGAGGGGAATCTGCTTCTAAACCTACCCTTTCTCTGATCCTGGAATACCTAGCTGATCTGCTTCAGGGTGGTCTTCCTTTTTCCTCTGTCAAGGTGCATGCTTCAGCCATCTCTGCTCATTGTTCTCTTTAACAGCCCATTTTCTCTCATCCCCTGATGAAAATGTTTCTCAGAGGTGCTTGCAATTTAAAACCTCCCAGAAGGGCACCTACCCCAGCCTGGGATCTTGATTTTGTTCTGGAGAAACTGCTGCCTCTACAGATTTTAAGTTTCTCTCTTGGAAGACCTCCTTCCTCTTGGCTATAACTTCAGCAAGGAGGGTTTTGGAGCTGCAAGCTTTGATGGCCGTGGAGCCTTTTCTTATTTTCCATGCAGATAGAGTCTCTCTGAGGACTAATCCCTCCTTTTTGCGTAAGGTGGTTTCCAGCCTGACTCTTAATCAGTCCATACACCTTCCTACCTTCTTTCTTAATCCTCGCAATAGAGGTGAAAGGATCCTACATTCTCTTGATGTGCACAGACAGCTCAGGTTTTACCTGGACAGGACTAAGAACCTTCAAAATCAGCACAGTTATTCTCAGTTTTGCCCCTGGAGCCAGGGCAAGGCTATTTCTAAGCAAACCATTTGTAGCTGTAGCTGTAGCTCAGGGGTTAGAGCACTGGTCTAGTTAACCAGGGGTCATGAGTTCATATCTCATCAGGGAGGGTGGCCTAATGGTTAAGGTGTTTGCTTTACAAACACAAGGTGCAGGGTTTGAGTCTCACAGTGGATAATTGGCTAGGCTTACAATGGCTCGCAAAGGCAGTTAGCTTAGTACTAACCTATGAACCTATAAATGGATTGCACATTGCATTGCTGTTTGTTATTCCTTTCATAGCAAAGCTCTGCCTCAAGGGGTTAGGACCCACTCAACTAGAGCAGCTTCCACTTCTGCATCCTTTCTAAGGGGTGTCCCTACTAAAGACATTTTGGAAGCTGCCACATGGTCTTCTGTTCACACTTTCACAAAGCATTATAATTTGCCTCTGTTTTCCAGAGCCAGGATAGGATTTGCCACTGCGGTGTTGCAGGGCATTATCTCCAGCCCTTAATGCTGTTGGTTCCTCCCCCCTTTTTCTCTGGGCTTTGGTAATCAACCCATTTGTCAGGACTGCAACAGCGAAACACGATGAACATAGTGCAGTTATGTACACTTACCATAAATGTAGATGTTCAAGTGTATTCACTGTTGCAGTCCTGGTTTCCCTCCCTCCTTCCCCCTTTTTGTGGTCCTCTCCTATTCTCTATTTTCCTGAGGTGTAGGCTTAATTTGTTATTTGTCAAATTGGTTTTTGGTTTAAGCCTTCTTTTTCTGGGGGTTCCTGACTGTTATGGCAAGAAAGAATGAGGAAGTGACGTCGGCTGCCTCCTTTAGTATCGGACGCCCTGACGTCCTTTACAACCGATGGCAGCCATCGTCATTTTTGCTTACCTTTGGTATTCTGGCCGAATGGGGGCTACCGGGAGCCGGATAACCCATTTGTTAGGACTGCAACAGTGAATACACTCGAACATCTACATTTATGGTAAGTGTACACAACTGTACTTTTTAGGGCAGGATCTTTGCATTATCAATTCTCTGCACTTCCCTTTGGCTTATCCACTGCTCCCAGAGTTTTCACAAAATGCCTGGCTCCAACCATTGCTTATTGTAGACAAAGAAATACTCAGATTTACCCTTACTTGGACTGCCTGATTCAGGCAGACAGGAAAAGCTGTTACAGCAACTGACATTTGTAAAGGACCTACTAACCTCAATGGGGTACACTAACAACGAGAAGAAATCCAAACTTGTCCCCAGTCAAAAAATTGTATTTCTGGGAGCAAGCCTGGACACGGCATCTCAGATGGCATTTCTAACTGCAGAAAAACAAGCCTGTCTGACCGGCTACTTCTCTCAACTGGCCACTAGTTCCCAGTTATCCACAAGGAAAATATAACAAGCTCTAGGGTTCATGGCCTCCTGCATTCTACTAATTCCATATGCCAGACTGCATATGAGGAAACTTCAGTGGTACTTAAAAAGCCTTTGGTGTCAACATTCACATGACCTGGAAACTATTATACCTATGATACCCTGTCTAAGGAAAGATTTTTTTTTGGTGGGCAGCAGCATGCAACCACAACAAGGGACTTCCCTTTTCACAACCCCATGCCACCCAGACCCTAACCACAGACACATCAGACTATGCTCACCTGGATGGCAGATGCATTCGGGGCCATTGGAGCCCAGACAAAATTCATCTGCACATCAACCAAAGAGATGCTAGCTGTTCAGCACGCTCTGACAGCTTTCAGTCCCCTGCTCTCTCTGGGGCTTCTACTTATCAAAACCGACAACACCACAGTAATATGGTACATCAACAAGCAGGGGGAACCCACTCCCACCCTCTCTGCTGGCTAGCCATGACCCTTTCTCATCAAACATTTCCTGAGGGGGGCTAACAACTTAAGGCCACCAAGGAGAGTCCCTACTCCTGCTTGGGACCTTAACTTTGTGTTGGAAAAGCTCACGCTCACCCCTTTGATCTTGCAGCTTCTTCTGAGTTAAAATTCCTCTCTTGGAAAACAGCCTTGCTTCTGGTCATCACTTCTAGAAGAGTGTCTGAGTTACAAGCACTTATGGCTGTGGAACCTTTCATCCTTTTTCATGCTGACAGGGTCTCCCTCAGGACTAACCCAACTTTCATGCCTAAGGTGGTGTCCAGTGTGGCTCTTAACCAATCTATTCGTTTGCCCACCTTTTTCCCTAAACCTCAAAATAAGGGGGAAAGGATCTTGCACTCGTTAGATGTGCACAGTCAGCTCAGATTCTACCTGGATAAGACTAAGCCCTTTAGGAAATCTGACCAGTTACTAGTTGGCTTTGCACCAGGAGCAGAGGGCAAAGCCATATCAAAGCAAACCATCTCCAAATGGATAGCACACTGCATCCATTTCTCTTACAAACACCATGGGAAACCACCTCCAGTGGGGATCAGAACACATTCAACCAGGGCAACTTCAACCTCTACAGCCTTTCTCAGAGGGGTCCCTACCAGGGACATCCTGGAAGCTGCAGCATGGAGTTCTGTTCATACCTTCACCAAGCATTACCACCTGCCTTTCTTTTTAAAATCCAGGGCAGGCTTTGCAACCACAGTCCTGCAGGACATTCTAGCCAGCCCCAGCTTTTCTTGACTGCCTCCACCCGATCCTCAGCTTTGGGAATCAACCCAAGTGTGATGACTGCAACAGTGAAACATTAAGAACATAGTACAGTTGTGTACACTTTCCATAAATGTAGATGTTCGAGTGTATTCATTGTTGCAGTCATGGTTTCCCACCCTCCAGCCCCCTTGTCTCTTTCTCTCTCTCTTCCTCACCCTTACAGGGCTATTGGTATTTACTTCTACTGGTGGTGTTACTCCACCATAACTTAGCTCCCTTTTGGGGGCTCCTGACACTGGGGCAAGTAAAACTGATGTAATGGAGTTGGCTGCCTGTTTTTATACCACTGACGACCTGATGTCAGTCCTGGAGTGACAGCAACCGTCGCAGAACTACTAAGCCTCTGGTATTCGGGCCAACTGAGGGCTACCCCTGCCAGGATAACCCAAGTGTGATGACTGCAACAGTGAAACACGAAGAACATGGTACTATTAAAGGTTAATAAGAAAGTTAAGTTTTACTCACTATCCTAAAAATAATCAAGATGTTGAGCTTGAGAGAACGTACTCCCAACCGAATCATTAGAGTGGCAAACAAGATCTGTGGTAATGTTCAGACAAATTTGGTTTGAGTGGTTTGGTAGGGTTATTGTTTGTAGATCTTTTTAGAGCTGTTGTTTTTAGGGTATTTGTGTTGGTGAATACATTGATGATATAAACTCCATCTCTCCTTCTCTCACCACCAGCGGTGTTCCCCAAGGTTCCATGGTTGGACCAATCCTATTTAGCATATTCGTGAGCAGTTTCCAATCATCACTATTACAAGGATCTGTTATTCAGTATGCAAATGACTCTGCTATCATCTGTTCTAACAACTTATCTCTGACTTACTTAATCTTACTCAAAAGGCCTTCTCCTCCACTGAATCTTGGATCCACAACAACCACCTAGCCCTGAACCAAAAAAAAAAAATCCAAAGTCATAATCCCCCCCCCCAAAAAAAAACAAAAAACAACCCCTTTGAATAAGACTGAGTTCACCATCTTTTCTCTTAATGAGTCATTAATTGAAATCATTAGCCACACAAAGCTCCTTGGAGTCACTATTGACAAACATGTCAAATTTGGCCTTCATATACAACACAGTATTCGCAAAACACATTTTAAACTTAGAACCCTTTATAGACATAATAACTTCCTAAGCCCATCCACAAGAATAACCCTAGCTACAACATACCTACTACCCTTTCTCCTCTATGGTGCCCCTCTACTTAATAATATACAAAGCTCCTTTAAACTCAAGCTAGAGACATGCTACAATAAAGTCACCAAATTCGCAACCAACTCCAAATTCTCCATCCATCACTGCACTGCTCTCAAATCACTGAAATGGCTAGAACTACCAAACCACCTCTCCTATTTACAGCAGCTCACAAAATACACTTCATATCCCAAGACTGTCCTGCCCCAAACTCAACATTCTGCTACTACCTCTCAACAGGCCCCTTAGATCTGGGGATCAGAAGCTCTTACGGGTTCACAAACCTAACCTCCCACCTGGACAGCGTCTTTACTCATTCTCAATAACCAAGAACTGGAATGGTTTACCTCTTTCCATTAGAACAACACAAAACCCCTCCCATTTCAAAACTTCCCTTCATATCCACCTTTCTTCATGCTGGAAGTGTACTTTCACCAAGCCCCGCTAAAATATGTATGACTTCCTATTTTTTATCATTATTTTTTTTTTTGTAAGACAATACTATTGTACATAGAGTTTATAGATGCAACAAGCTATGTAGATACTTTATGCTAATTGTTTAAGATTGTACTATTCTGTTCAGGTTGTTTTTTAACAACTTGTATATGCACTTATTCTTTGTAATTGCCTTGTAATTTCTTTGTATTCTCAACTGTTTAATTTACCTGTGAATTTTTTGTACTGTGGAGCTTTTCTCCCCGGCCTCCACTGAAAATGGGTACCGTTAGCCCACTGAACTTTCCCGGTAAACAAAAAGCAAATAAATAAAATAATCATGTGTACTGTATACATACAAATATGTATATAGAGCTAGAGAAAGAGAGATGGGGAGACGAATATTTATTTATTTTGATTTTTTTTTTTACATTTGTTTACCTGGAAAATCCGACTGGGATGAAGACCCATTTTCAGAAGAGGCCCGGGGAGAAAGCTCCACATATAACAATGCATAAAAACTTTTAGTTACAGCAGAGTATTTCTGCACTATAATCGAGTTATATATTTTTTTACAATGTCGGGAGAAGAAGACAAAAGCATAGCTACAGAGTTGCAGTTGTTTGGTCAAGGGGTAGTTTCTTTACTCACTAGTGGGAGTAGGGAGTACTGAGCTGCCTGTTTGTCCTCAGAGGAGTGGTTTAAGGCAGTAACTTGTAGTTTATTGGCCATTTTGGGTCATTTCCTGTCTTTTCCAGCCCCCTGCTATAAAGCACGCTTTAGCGCGATTTAGAGCGGAGCTGCCACTGTTGCACACTAGGGCAGCACCGGTTAAGCAGGTTTAAACTATTCGGGCTACCTAAAGTCCACTCTTCAAATTTTCCCTTTAAACTACCTTCCTCGACCTATACTACTGATCTAATCAGCGTATCCTATAACTAAAAAGATCATCTCTACTTGACTCTAAGTAGACTATTCTCTATCTGTTAAACCCAGCACTTGCTCCTACAGTACTTATTACCTTGATAAGGCACTCTTATAGATAGCACCCCAAAAAGGCAACCCCCCATTTCTCGGTCACCCACATTCCCGAATCTTTTTAAAGTTTTTGTCTATCCTTCTAGCATGTCGAGGGATCAGTTGCTAGTGTCCTCTCCTGCTCAGCTGGTGAACCTGGGAATATTGAGGCAATGTTACAATTGCCTCATGTACACAGACAACCCTCTCCTCCTCCCACAAAACACAAATACATGCGAGAGATGCAACTATCGTCCAAACTGGAGGCTGAGCTCTCTCAACATAGGACTGGCAAGACCAGTCAGGAGGAGAAGGTTACCACACACACTATAGACCCAGTCTCACATAGTACCATTACAACCTCAAATCATACACATAAACACACAAAGACATACTCGGAGGCTCTGATCAAAATCTACCAAAACAGCAGAGGCCACCAAAGCAGACACCCAAACAACCACCACCTCAGAACACAACACCTGCAACACATAGACCTCACAGTCAGAGTGTCAAACAGTCACAGCCCTTAAGGCCAAACACAATGCCAGACACACTAGTCATTGGTGACTCCATAGTCAGACACACTGCCGTCCCGCTCACCAGACTGAGTAAGGAGAAGGTCACAGTAAGCTGTCTGTCGGGCGCTAGGATCCGCCACATAACGCAAGCACTCAGGTCTCTCAACAGCAGGTACAAATATGACTCAGTCATTGTCCACGCTGGTGTAAGCGACCTGAGGCGTACCTCCTTGGACTACATGAAAGAGACATTGAGGAGCTCTCTGATTATGTAGCCCAGGCAGGTATGACCCTGACCTTGAGCAGTATCCTACCTTCACCAAGAATGATGCCACAATACAGAGATAAGATGATCAGCTTTAACAATTGGCTTAAACACTGGTGTCATTCAAAGGGGATCCAGTATCTGTCTGCCTGGGATGACATGCTGGACAAGCCACGCTGCTTCCAAGGGACGGCTTGCACCTGTCACCCTGGGATTCGGATATTGGCAAAGGCTCTTGCCACCCCATAGTGCCTTTTTAGGCAAGGCTCAAATTCTAAACCTACCACCCTAGAACACAAAAAGGAAAAAACTAAGGGTAATGCTGCTCAATGCCAGAAGTCTAAATCTCAAAATGCACGCACTGAGGCCCTTCTCAGTATGGAGAACATCGATGTCTGTGCTGTGACAGAAACCTGGTTCAAGGCTCCTGAGAGCACCCCAGCGCTATCAGGTTTTACCTCATATCATGCGTTCCGGCCCCAAAATCAGGAAAATACCAAGAAAGGAGGGGTATCCATATTCATCAAGGACACCCACACCTCAAGACTGGTGGCAACGCATGATGCATCGGAGACCATCCAGGTGCAATTAACCGTAGGCAAGACTGCTCTGCAAATTGTAGCATGTTACAGGCCACCCTCACAAACTCAGGAACCTCACATGGCCTTCCTGAAAACACTAGAGGGGATAAATGTATCACCAAACACCATCATACTAGGTGACTTCAATTACCCAAATATAGACTGGGAACACTACTCAAGCCCAAACACCCTAGCCCAAAAGTTCCTGGAATTCATAAACTCAAATGCCATGGAACAACTAGTCACCATCCCACAAGAGGAGATAACATACTTGATCTCATCATCACGAACATGGGAGCACAATGTTCAACACCGAAGTATACCCCTCACTGGTGAGATCAGATCATAAACTAATCTCGCTGGAGGTCCTCATCCCACCCCACCTGAAATAAAAAGACCACAGTAAAGAACTTCTCAAAAGCCGACTTCACACTTCTAAAGACTAGTGTGGTCTCCTTTAAGGCCCCGAGCGGGAAAACAGTACTCAAGCCGCTGAATCACTTACAAATGCCTTCTACCAGCACCTGCAGGACTGCATGGATAAGGCAATCCCAAGCAAAACAAAGACTCTTTGTACCAAAGGCAAGCGTCCAGTCTGGTGGACCCCAGCCATAAACAAACTCTACAACAAAAGGAGGAAGCTACTACAAGATAGAGCAAAATCCTTAAAAGGTAAGACACCCTTGATCACTATAAGTAAAAACTAAGAGCTCTCATAAAATCATCCAAAGCAAATTTCGAGAGAAAAATAGCTAAAGACTCAAAAGACAATCATAAGGCCTTCTTTAGCTATGTTAGAAACCTAGGAGGAAACTCCCAGATATGCTCAGAACTAGTTCAAAATGATGTGAAGATTACTGAGCCTACAGACATTGCCAACATACTGGCTGACAGGTTCAGTGCAAACTTCTCCGCCCCCACGCCCCAAAAAGGAGAGATATCTATACCAAGCGATTGCAGCCCCCAAACATCTCCAGCGCCCAAGTGAGAACTGCTCTCTCCAAAGCAAAAACACAGCATCCATGGGACCTGATGGTGTCCCCGGCTGTGTGCTCCACGAACTCAATGAGGAATTAAACCCACAGCTAGGACAGCTGTTTAATCAAAGTCTTACCTCTGGATACGCACCCAAGGGTGGCGCACTGCAACTGTGGTCCCACTTCACAAAGGCGGTGCCTCCACCGACCCTGGAAATTACCGCCCATTAGCTTGACAAGCCTTATCTGCAAAGCCATGGAGAGGATCATAATGGACCTCATAAATAAAGACATAGGAATTTGCAGACCTTGGATCCAACCCAGTTTGGCTTTGTCAAAGGCAGATCATGCCTTTTAAACTTGGTTGACTTTTTGAAACAGTCACCAAAGCCATTGATGAGGAAAGGCAGTCCATACAGCCTACCTCGATCTGGCTAAGGCCTTGATACAATACCCCACTCGGGTATCATTGAAAAACTCATCAGCTTAAATGTTAACCCATACATCACAAGATGGGTTGCAAACTGGCTGAGTGACAGAACCCACAGGGTCAGAGTTGCTGGCGCCATGTCAGACTCAAAGCCTGTCACAAGTGGTGTCCCACAGGGCTCAGTCCTGGGCCCACTCTTGTTTGGCATCTACTTTTCCGAAGTACAAGCAAACACAGGAGGGTTATGGCTGACAAAGTTTGCAGATGACTGCAAACTGGGCGCCATAGTAGAAAACACATCTGACGCAGATATCCTTCAGAAGGGCCTCACAGAAACGGATAACTGGTGCCAGAGCCACGGCCTAAAGTTAAATGCCAAAAAATGCATTGTCATACCCTTCGGGAAAAACAAGGTTACCCCTAGCTACCAAATAGGAGGCAATCCACTGAGCACAGAAGAAGTTATCAGGGACCTGGGGACCCAGGTTGATAGTAGTCTGTCATTCGACACCCATGTAGCTAAAGTAGTTAGGAAGACCTTCTACATTGCCCACCTTATCATGAAGGGACTCTCATCTAGATCAAGGGAGGTTATAGTCTCCCTTTACTCATCACTCATCAGACCAATGATTGAGTACAATGCCCCATTCGGAATGTATCTGACCCGACACTTGCAGCAGCTGGAGAGGCCACAAAAGTTCCTCACCAAAAGGATAAAGGGTCTCAAAATCTATCCTATGCTGCCCGACTGAAAGAACTCCAGCTCTATTCAGTCGCTTACCGCTTGCTCAGAGGTGACCTTTGCCTAACATACAAGGCCATGTCAAACCCAGATTTGATGAATATGCTCCACCTCAAAAAATCTAGATCCATCAGAGCCACAAGGGCGGGAGACTTAAACCTCGACACGGCTATTAATAGGACGTGCTGGAGGGATAGATTCATCACCCAAAGACTCCCTATGCTGTGGAACAAAATCCCGGTACATGTGAGGCAGAGCACCTCGCTGGCCTTGTTCAAGAGAAATCTTGACCAATGGATGGGAGATCGCAGATATACCCCAGGGATTACCTCAGTGTCACTGCTCGACAGAGGCACAGCAAAATAATGGGTATAGTTCCCCATACTAAAGGGGTGGCGTAAGCCACAAAACGATGGGCTAGGCTTGTAAATGCCCTCGGGCAGATAGCCTAGTATGAACCTATGAACCTATGTACAGGTATTTAAAATAGTAATACAGATTAGATTTACACAGGTTTTAATGAGCTTTACAGTATTGCAGATATCTAGAAAGAGGAGGATTAGCATGAGCAAGCAACTTTATAGCTGCTTAGCATGGACTAGTAGTGAAAGTACCTAGGCCCTGACCACAACGTACCTTGCTGTTGGTTTTGTGCTAAATTTAATTAACGGACTGTTAAATGCCGGTATATTTTTGCTTCCAAATATTTTGGCTCACGATTTAATTATCCAGAAATGTCATCGGTTAGCAATCCGACTACCGGAATACCTAAAAAAAACGCAAAGAAAAAGACAGACAGAACGTCGCGGTCCAAAACTGATGACGACATTTCTCCTAAGCCAGTCGCCAGTTCGCCGGTACTCAGTGAGGCGCTCTCGCAGCCCCTGATACCCACCACTTGTGATTCACAGGCCTCTACTGAGACCCATTCGGAGTCTGGTATGCCGCAAGATACTTCAGTTATGGAACCTGCGGATGTCTCTACCTTAGATGGGTCCGGAGCCGCTGTGCAGGCAGTGGCTTCTGAGGGTGTTTTCAGGCCTACAGATTTGTATATTAGACCAACGCCATCTTCAAAACTAAGGCCAAAATCTAAATCTATGTCTAAAAAACGACACCTGGGCCGCATGTGCAGGCCCCTATGCCTAAAAAACAAATGATCAAACTGGCTGAAGATTTAATTACTCTGATCAGGGGTAGCCAACCCCCTCCTTCTAAGAGGCGTAGGCAAGACATTGATTATGAATCTTCTGACCAGGAGTCTGTTTCTTCTGAATCTTCTAATGAACAGGATTTGTCTATACCTACTTATGAGGACTCTGATGCAGAAGATTCCATTCCTTCTGCTTCTCCACCTGAGGATTTTTCTTTTGGAGAAACCTTACATACCTTTAAGGGACCATTTCCACTGGGAAAGTCAGGATTTCTCTGAATCTAAAAAGAGACTAATTTTCTTCTTCTTCCTCAGCATAGGCCTTTGGCTGTACCCTCCTGTTCTAGACATTGTTGATGATGTTTTTTTCAGAATCTAGTATGGCTCCTGATTCTCTGCCTCTGGCTCCTTGTAAGCCAGACAAGATACTACAGGGTTCCTGACTCCCACAAATTCCTTTTCAAAAATCCTATTGCAGATCCTGAAACCATTTCTCAGGGTCCCAAGGGCATTAAGGCCTCTACAGCTAAAAATCCTACCCCTTTTGATAGAGATTCCAAGGCGCTGGATAGGTGGGGTAAGAAGGTTTACACTTCTGCAGCCTTGGCAATCAGGGATTTAAACTGTCAATTTCATATGTTAAATATCAACAGCATATCATGGGACTGCTTAAACAGAAAATGATGTTAATTTCTGACTGTGTGGAAAATAAAGATTTACAGGATTTATTGCATTCAGCTGAACAAGTTGGAAAACATACTTTGCAATGTGGTTTTGATTCTTTCGAGGCCTCTTGCAGGGCTGCTGTAACTTGGTCTGTGTTAAGAAGGCATGCTTGGCTCAAAGAGCAAACTCTGCCTGATCATGTCAAAGCGAAGTTGTTGGATGCTCCTTTACAACAGGACCGTCTCTTTGGTAATAAGGCTGAAGAAGTTTTAAAAAAGATGGAAGATAAAGCTAAATCTATGCAAACTGTGAAAGATTTCTTACAAGTGCAACCTCCAAGATTTAGTAGGCACTAGCCTACTAAGAACTGGTCCTTTCCAGTTCCTTCGTGAGCCACTCAAGTCAAACCCAGACTTTCCAAAGGCCTCCAGGTTTCAGTCACAAGGGACTTTTAGAACAAAGCAATGGGGTGCCTCCACCTCCAAATCTGGAAACAACAAGGCACCTCCCTATGGGAAACAGTCTCAATGACTTCCCTCTACAGTTACCAAGCACTTACCTCTTAGCCCCCCTTTGGGGGGAAAACTGGCACTTCATGCAAGAAACTGGCAACTTATAACCCAGGACAAATGGGTTTTAAATATAGTATCCCAGGGATACAGATTTCATTTCCACACATTGCCAATCCCAAACAGATGGCCAGACCTGCCCCCAAATCAGTGGGCAGAGGCCCAGAAACAAGTACTGTCCCTCATGAACATGGGGGCTATTCAACCAGTACCGGAAAAGGGACAAGGTTTCTATTCAAGACTTTTCCTGGTACCCAGAAAAGACAAATCATGGTGTCCAATTCTGGACTTATCTTCTCTAAACACATTTCTGCACATTCCAAAATTCAAGATGCTGACTCTTCAACAGTTATTTCCTATGCTAGGCAAAGATGCCTGGTTGGTAACTCTAGACTTAAAAGAGGCTTATCTGCATATCCCAATCAGGGAATCTTGCAGAAGATACCTCCACTTTAAAGCAGGCTACTTGCATTACCAGTTCTCTGCACTGCCCTTTGGCTTATCTACTGCACCCAGTGTCTTCACAAAGTGCCTGGCTCCAGTAATTGCATTTTGCAGGCAAAGAAATATTCAAATATGTCCATACCTGGACGATTGTCTAATTCAGGCAGAAAACAAGGACATTCTTCTAAAGCATCTGGTGTTTGTAAAAAGGGTTCTAACTTGTCTGGGGTATACCATAAACGAAAAGAAATCACAACTGGTACCCTCTCAAAAAAAATTACATTCCTGGGTGCAAGCTGAATACAACTGCCCAGATGGCTTACCTTATGCCAGAAAAGCAATTTCATTTGGTAACTTACTTCAAACAGGTGGCCACAAAAACCCTGCTGTCTGCAAGACAAATTCTGCAAGCCTTGGGGTTCATGGCCTCCTGCATTCTTCTAATTCCATATGCAAGACTGCATATGAGGAAACTTCAGTGGTACTTAAAAAGTTTATGGAGTCAACATTGTCACAGCCTGGAAACTATGATTCCTATCATACCTTGCCAGCAACTAGAGTTTCTGTGGTGGGCAGAGGCCTGCCACCAAAACAAGGGACTGCCATTCACTCCACCCCTGCTGCCCAAACGCTAACAACAGACGCATTAGACTATGCTTGGGGGCTCATCTGGCAGGGAAGTGCATTCAGGGCAAATGGAGCCCAAATCAAATGCACCTTCATATCAATCAGAAAAGAGATGCTAGCTGTACAGAATGCACTGACAGCCTTCAAGGACTACCTTCATCCAGGACAATTAATGATAAAGGCAGACAACACCACAGTTATGTGGTACATAAACACTCCTACCCCCTTTGCAGACTAGCCATGGCATTGTGGAACATGGCCTTGCCATACCAAATACAACTACAAGCTCAATTCCTGCCAGGAAAGCTGAATACTCTGGCAGACGAACTAAGCAGAAATCTCATGGATCCATACGAATGGAAACTGGAACCACGGATTTTCAACATGTTGACACGCAAATGGGGGAGTCCAGACATATAGATTTTTTTTCCTCACCCCAGAACTAACAGTTGGACAAATTCTGCACAAGAACTCATCACAAAAAAAGCCTGGAAAGTGGATGCTCTATCATTCAGCTGGAAAAACCAATCAGTTTATACCTTTCCCCCATCTGCCTCTGCTCTCCAAAAGTTCTACTAAAAGTCAAACAGGACAAACCTAAAATGATTCTGATTGCTTCAGACTGGTCTTGCCAACACTGGTACCCACTCCTGCGCAATGTGTCACACCTTCCACAGTGGCACCTGCCTCAGACACCTTACTTACTGTCTCAGCAGAACAACCAAATTCTGCACACTCAGCTCAAAACTTTGACTCTTGCAGCGTGGTTAATCACCTAAATTCACCCTTAGCATCCCTCAGCAAACCTGTGATGGATGTCATTTTGGAGGCGAGAAGGCCTACTACTAGAAAATCTTATGCTGACAAATGGAAAAGATTCTGTGCCTGGAATCAATCACAAGGAATAAGCACAGCAGTACCCTGTATTCCTCAGATTTTACAATACTTAACTGAGAAGCTTCACAAGGGCCTGTCCTTTTCTTCCATAAAAATCCACACCTCAGCCATTTCAGCTCATTACAACACAGAACCTCCCCTCTTCTCTCATCCTCTGCTAAAGCAGCATCTCAGAGGGGCCAAATACTTAAGACCACCCAGGAGAGCTCCAACTCCTGCCTGGGACCTCAATTTTGTATTGGAAAAACTCACTCTCCCTCCTTTCGAGTCAGCAGACTTAAAATGTCTCTCTTGGAAAACAGCTTTCCTTTTAGCAGTCACTTCAGCTAGAAGGATTTTTGAATTACAGGCTCTTATGGCAGTGGAGCCTTTCAGTATTTTTCATACGGACAGGGTGTCTCTCAGGACCAGTCCATCCTTCATGCCTAAGGTGGTATCCAATGTGGCTCTTAATCAGACCATTCATGTGCCAACTTTCTTTCCCAATCCACAGAACAAGGAGGAGCGGATTCTGCATTCATTGGATGTGCATAGACAACTTAGATTTTACTTAAACAGGACAAAATCTCTAAGAAAATCAGAATAACTATTGGTGGCATTTGCTGCAGGGGCAGAGGAAAGGCTATTTCAAAGCAGACCATCTCCAAATGGATAAGCCATTACATTTGTTTCTGCTATATGCACCATGGTAAAACTACCCCCCAGGGGATCAGATCTCATTCCACCAGGGCTGCATCTACTTCTACAGCCTTTCTCATAGGTGTTCCTACCAGAGACATTCTAGAAGCTGCTACCTGGAGCTCAGTTAATACGTTTGCCAAGCATTACCATTTACCTTTCTTCTCTAAATCCAGAGCTGACTTTGCCACCGCTGTCCTGCAGGGCCTTATAGCTGGTCCTAATGCTGTATAAATCCATCCTCCCAACCATAGCTTTGGGAATCTACCCAAATGTAATGACTGTAACAGTGAAACATGAAGAACATAGTACAGTTGTGTACACTTACCATAAATGTAGATGTTCGAGTGTATTCAGTGTTGCAGTCCTGGTTACCCTCCCTCCAGCCCCCTGTTTTCCTCTTACTATGCCTCTACTTTCTTTTACTATGCTTAAAAGCCTTTTTGGTGTATTTGCTTTTGTTTGGAGATAGAGATATATATGTCTCTCTATATATATTTCTGTGTGTGTGTGTGTGTGTATATATATATATATATATATATATATATATATATATATTTTTTTTTTTTTTTTTTTTTTTTTTGCTCCCCATTTGGGGGGCACCTGAAGTCTGGGTCAAGAAAAACTGATGTAATGGCGTCGGCTGCATGTTTTATACCCCTGATGTCATGGAAGAAATTACAGCAACTGACGCAGGACCCAAGACTTTGTTAATCAGGCCGACTGAGGGCAACCTGCCAGCAGATTACCCAAATGTAATGACTGCAACAGTGAATACACTCGAACATCTACATTTATGGTAAGTGTACACAACTGTACTTTTTTGCTTGTTGGTGGGATATAGGGAATCACCAACAGTGTTGGAGGATTTGATCACCTGTAGTAGTGATTTATTTGTTGAGCGTAGGCTGTGTTTAGTAGAATAGGGTTGCAGAATGTTTAGTAAAGCTGGGTTTTTTTCAGCCTGATGTAGTAGCTTGTGTGTCATGGTTAGTTGATTGTAGGATAATTGTTTTGGTGGTTCTAACCAGAATAGTTTATTTAAGGTGTGACAGTGGTGTGCCTGATGTGGACAGTCAGTGGCAAATTTAGCTATTTTGTTGTAGCATGTTTCTAGTTTCTTTAAGTCTGACTTTTTAAGGTTGACTAGAATTGGTGAGGCATACAGGACTGTTGACAGGAGGTGTGTTCTGGCAATAGCTACCCTAGACGTATCTGTTAGATATTTTTTCTGTATAAAATAGCCATTTTTTATGAACCACCTTGTTTGTGATTTATGTAGGTCGAATCTTAGGTTATTGTCAATTATGACACCTAATAATTTTGTTTGTTGTTCAGGAGTGATTTTTGTGTCATTGCCAGCAATAATATAGAAGGTGGTTGGGAGTGTGAGGGTCTAGTGGGTTGGAAGATCATGAGATTTTTTTTTTCTTTTTTAGGGTTAAGTATGAGCTGTGAGTTTGATGGCCATAATTCAGTTAAAGAGAAGGACTTGTGGGTTATGTCTTGGTGGTGCTGAAGGGCAGATGTGGCGCGTATAAGTGTTGCATTGTCTGCATATTGGATAATGGGAGCTAGTAGAGTAGAGGTATTAAGGTCATTTGTAAAAACACTGAAGGAGTGTAATGGACCAGTAATTGAAGCCTGTGGGACTCTGTGTGACATGGAGAAGGGAAGAGAGGTCATGCAGCCATTTTACTGCTTGTTGGTAGCCATCTAGATAACTTTGGAACCAGAAGAGAGCAGAGAGGGGTTAAGGTTCAATATAGACAGAACAGTTAATAATTTGTGGTGGGAAACCGTGTCAAAGGCCTTGGATGAATAGGAAGATTGCAGAAACTATTTTGCCTTCATTTCTGAGTTGGTTAACGATATTGGTGAAGCTGAGAAGTACAGTTGTGGTGCTGTGATAGAGGCCTGAAGCCATGTTGGGAGTTGGCTAGTAGGTTATCGGTGGCAAGGTATTGAAGAAGTTATGAGTGGATGTATCTTTCAAGGAGCTTCGATAGTGGTGACTGAATGGCGATGGGTCTATAATTTGTGAGCTCTGTTGAATTGCTGCCTTTGTGTAGGGGGATTATGTGAGCAATTTTCCATATTAATAGGACATATTGTTCTGCAGTAGACCTATTAATAAGAATTGACACAGGATAGGATATGGCTTCTGTTGCTAATTTTAAGTATTCAGCTGGTAAGTTATCAGCTGGTAATGTGGTAGGTTTGAGTTTCTTTAGTGGTTTCTCTATGCTAGTTGTGGAGATGGGCTGAAAGGAGAAAGAGTTAAGATTGAAAGGTTTGGGAGTTATTGTAATTAGGAATAAGATACTTTCTGTGAATACTTATTACATTTTTCTGCCATGGTGTTTGAGCAATTTGGTATATTGGGAGGAGGAGATGTGACTTGTCATGAGTGAAGAATGGTTTTGACTATGCTTCAAAATTTGGGGGGGGGATTACATTGGTGCTTCCATTGTAAGTTAGTGTAGTACTTCTTTTTGTCAAGGTTAATTTGGTGTTTGGCCTTCTTTCTGATTTGTTGGTATGCTACACAATTATTTTGGGTTTTGTAAGTGTGCCATAATTGCCAAGTCTCCTCCCTTTGCCTAAGGAGGCTTTTTGTTTCGTTAGTTAGCCATGGTGTGTAGTTAGCCTTAGTATGACCTGTTCTAGGAGGGGCCATACTGTTAAGAATGTTGAGGAAGGCAGTGTTAAAATATTCTACTGCTTTGTCTTTGGGCATATCCGTAAGTGGAGACCAGTTACTTTTTTAGTGTGTTTATTAGGTCTTGTGGGTTGAACTTTTTCTTACTACGGATTTGGCGAAAAGTGGTATGTTTAATAGGGTTGGCATGTTGCCTTAATAGATAGGTTGGCATATGGTCACTGGCATTGTCAGGTAGGCATCCACTATGTTGGTAGTGGTGTGGTTTGTTCATCAATGCCCAGTCTAATATTGTCTGATTTTTTTTTTTCGTCTATCCTAGTAGGAGTTTGATCAGTTTTCTGAAGCCGTAGAGGTTGATATGATTACTGAAGTTATGTGAGTTGCAGCTGGTTCAGTCTGCATTAGAATCACCCATAATGATAGATGTTCTTTGTGTTTCACTGTTGCAGTCATCACATTTGGGTCATCTGCCTGCAGGTAGCCCTCAGTCGGCCTGAATGCCAGAGTCTTGGGATTTCTGAGTCGGATGCTGTCGCTTCTTCCATGACGTCAGGACGTCATGGGTATAAAACATGCAGCCGACACCATTACATCAGTCTTTCTTGCCATGCGGTGCCTGAAGCAGAAGCAGTTCGCAAGTGCCCGTCATACGACTCCTGAAATTTTCGTTTTCGAGTATCAGACCTGAAGTCTTCAAAAACATAAGTACCCCATTGGGGATCCTTTTTTCTTGCTCTGCCGATGTCAGAAAAAGTTAATTGTCTGGCCTGTGGAAAGCAAATACCTCACAGAGATTACTGCGCCATCTGCTTAGGTCCAGACCACGATGTTCCTCGCTGTCGGTTTTGTGCCTTGTTTAACGCCTGAACTATTCATCGTTGGGGTATTTTTGTCACTAAATTCTTTCGCTCTCATTCTCCTTATTCCGAAATAGCTTCGATAAGCCATCCGACTACTGATCTTCCAAAAAAACATAAGTATAAAGACAGACCGCATAGGCCAGTACACAGTGAGGTGCCTTCGCAGCCCCTGATATCTGCTTCTGCATATTCGCAGGCCTCTCCTGAGACCCTTTTGGAGTCCGGTATGTCGCGAGTTGTTTCTTCGACTATGGATCCTGTGAATGTCTCTTCCTTGGATGGGTCCGGAGCCGCTGTGCAGGCACCAGCGTCTGAGAGTGTATTCCAACCTTCTGATGTTCGTATTAAATCGACATATTCATTTTTGACTAAAACTACCGAGTTTCTCAGGCCCAAAGTTCACACTTCGCTTAGAAAACCAATGACCAAAGCGCATGCTCAAGCTCCCATGCCACGGAAATAAATGCTTAGAATGGCTGAAGACCTAATAACTTTAATTAGGGGAAGCCAGCCTTCCCCCTCTTTGAGTCAAAGGATTGATTTTCCTTCTGATTCTACAGACCGTGAGCCTGATGACTCTGATCCCTCTGATTATCAGGACATTCCCTTATCTACCTATGAGGATTCAGATGCAGAGGATTTCATCCCCTCTGCCTCCCCTCCAGAGGAATTTTCCTTTGGTGACGCCTTGCATACCTTAAGAGAGCATTTCCACTAGGAATGCCAGGACTACCCACAGTCCAAAAAGATACACAGACAATTTTTAGACTTGCCTCAGTACAGGCCTCTAGCTATACCCCCTGTTCTGGAGATTGTAGATGATGTCTTCTTGGAATCCAGCCTTACCCCTGATACCTTGCCTCCAGCTGCCAGGAATCCTGACCGGTACTACAGAGTACCTGGCTCCCACAAGTTTCTCTCTAAGAATCCAAGTGCGGATCCAGAGACCATTTCCCAAGGACCTAAAGGCATTAAGGCTACAATAGCCAGAAGCCCTACCCCTTCGGACAGGGACTCTAGGGCTTTGGATAAATGGGGTAAGACGATGTACACCTCTGCTACTCTTGCCATCAGGGCTTTAAATTGCCAGTTTCATATGTTGAAGTATCAGCAACATATTATGGAGCTAATTAAACAGAAAATGAGGTTGATTCCTGATTGTGCAGAACACAAAGATTTACAAGAGTTCATGCATTCTGCTAACCAAGCTGGAAAACATACTTTGCAATGTGGTTTTGATGCCTTAGAAGCGTCTTGCAGAGCTGCTGTCGCTGGGCCTCTTCTTAAAAGGCATGCTTGGCTTAAGGAACATATCTTGCCAGACTATGTTAAAGCAAAATTACTAGATGCACCACTAAATCAATAACACCTGTTTGGCAATAAAGCAGAAGTAGTCCTCAAAAAGATGGAGGAAAATGCTAAATCTATGCAAACTTTTAATTATTTCCTACAGGTACAGCCACCTAGATTCAGTAGGCATTGGCCTTCAAAAAACTGGTCCTTTCCAGTCCCTCCCAGACCTTCTCAGCCCTAACCCAGGGGCAGCATACCACCACGATTACAGTCTCAGGGTATGCACAGATCTAAGCAATGGAGTGCTCCCACCTCTAAAACAGGGAGTAGTAAGCCAACATCCTATGGAAAAATCTCACAATGACTTGTCCTTAATTCTTCTAAGCCTTGCCCAAGTACTTGCACCCTTAGGAGGAAAACTTGACCTACATACAAAAAACTGGGAGTACATCACCCAGAACAGATGGGTCTTGAACATTGTATCCCAGGGATACAGATTCTACTTCCACTCACTGCCAACCCCAAGCGGATGACCACCCCCCAAACCAGTGGGCAGAGGCCCAAAAGCAAGTACTTTCTCTTCTCATTATCAAGGCTATTCGGCCTGTCCCAGCAGAGCATAGGGGACAAGGTTTTTACTCCAGACTGTTACTGGTCCCCAGGAAAGAAAACTCTTGGCGCTCTATCCTGGATCTGTCTACTCTCAACACTTTCCTGGTGGTTCCAAGGTTCAAGATGCTTTCTCTCCAACAGCTGCTTCCTTTGCTAGCCAAGGACTCCTGGCTAGCCACCCTAGACTTAAAAGAAGCTTATCTGCACATCCCCGTAAGGGAATCTTGCAGGAAATGCTTACGTTTCAGACCAGGCTCTATGCATTATCAATTCTCTGCACTTCCCTTTGGCTTATCTACTGCACCCAGGGTATTCACAAAATGCCTAGCACCAGCCATTGTATATTGCAGGCAGAGAAAAATTCAAATTTACACATACCTGTACGATTGCCTGATTCAGTAGGACAGTCAGGAATTGCTACTCCAGCACCTGACATTTGTTAATAGACTTCTAACTTCACTGGGGTATACCATCAACGAAAATAAGTCACATCAGGTACTCGACCAACAGAATGTATTCCTGGGAGCAAGCTTAAACACAACTTCCCAGATGGCATTCCTCATTCCAGAAAAACAAATGTATTTGACAAACTACTTCAATCTACTGGCCCCCAAAACCCAGCTATCTGCAAGAAAAATACTGCAAGCCCTAGGGTTCATGGCCTCTTGCATTCTACTAATTCCATATTCAAGACTGCATATGAGGAAACTTCAGTGGTACTTAAAAAGTCTCTGGTGTCAACTTTCTCATGACCTGGAAACAATGATTCCTATCATTCCCTACCTAAGGACAGTGTTTCTTTGGTGGGCAGAGGCATGCTACCACAA
The DNA here is from genome assembly GCF_019279795.1 of Protopterus annectens. Lineage (NCBI taxonomy): Eukaryota > Metazoa > Chordata > Ceratodontiformes > Protopteridae > Protopterus > Protopterus annectens. Next base: position 1,051,596,068 of record NC_056725.1, on the reverse strand, counting down.
CAAAGGACTCCCTTTCACTCTACCACCTGCCGACCAAACCCTAACAACAGACACATCGGACTATTCATGGGGGGCTCACATGCCAGGACAAGGTATTCAAGGCAAATGGAGCCCAAAGCAAATGCAAGTGCATATCAATCAAAAAGAAATGTTAGCTGTACAGAATGCTCTGACAGCCTTCAAACGCCTTATTCTTCCAGGATAACTATTGATAAATACAGGCAACACCACAGTTATGTGCTTCATAAACAAGCAGGAGGGAACCCATTCCTACCCACTCTGCAGGTTAGCCATGGCTCTGGGGGACACAGCCTTGAGCAACCAAGTGCACCTACAATTCATTTCCTACCAGGCGAACTAAATTCACTGGCAGACGACTTAAGCAGAAATCTAATGGACCCACACGAGTGGAAACTGGAACCCACATCATTCAAGCTGCTGATCCACAGGTGGGGGCACCAGAGGTGGACCTCTTCTCTTCCCCTCAGAACTTTCAACTGAGCAAATATTGCAGCAGAACTCCCCACAGCCAAGCATGGTAAGTGGATGCTCTGTCCTTTACATGGGAAAACCTCTCAATCTATGCCTTTCCCCCTCTGCCCCTCCTCTCGAAGGTTCTACTAAAGATCGAACAGGACAAGCCAAGGACAATCCTGATTGCACCAGACTGGCCACGCCAGCACTGGTACTCACCTTTGTGCAGTCTGACAGTACTGCCGCCTTGGCACCTGCTTCTGACCCCCTCCCTGCTGTCCCAGCAGGAGGACCAGATTTTGTATCCTCAGTTACAAACCCTGAACCTAGCAGCCTGGTTCATCCCCTGAACCCTCAGTAAACAGGTGCTGGATGTCTTCCTGGAGGCAAAAAGGCCTACTACTAGAAAATCCTATTCAGAAAAGTGGAAAAGGTACTGTTTTTGGAGCCAGTCTCAAGGAATGGACACAAATGTGCCTTGCTTACCTCATATACTAGATTACTTAACAGAAATGTTCCACAAAGGCCTATCCTTCTCTTCAATTAAGATTCATGGCTCTGCCATCTCAGCTCATTTATAATACTGAGCCACCTCTCTTCTCTCATCCTCTGGTCAAACAGTTCTTGAGAGGAGCTAGAAATTTAAGACCCCCAGGAAAGATCCCATTCCAGCCTGGGACCTTAACTTTGCTTCCACCCTTTGAACCTGCTGTTTCAGCAGATTTAAAATTCCTCTCCTGGAAAACTGCTTTACAATTAGCCATCACTTCAGCAAGAAGAGTGTCTGAATTGCAGGCCCTTATGGCCTTATAACCCTTCATTATCTTCCATGTGGGCAGGGTTCACTCAGGACTAACTCATCATTTATGCCAAAGGTGGTATCTAGTGTGGCTTTAAACATATCCATTCATTTTCCAACCTTTTTTCCTAGTCCTCAGAATACAGGGGAAAAGATCCTGCACTCTCTGGATGTGCACAGGCAGCTTAGGTTCTATCTGGACAGGACTAAACCTTTTTGAAAATCTGACCAGCTGCTAGTCAGTTTGGCTACAGGGGCAGAGGGCAAACCATTTCTTCATGGATAGCACACTGCATCCATTTCTGCTGCAAACATCATGGGAAACCTGCCCCACAGAGGATCAAAACACATTCCACTAGGGCTACGTCAACCTTTACAGCATTTCTCAGGGGAATCCCTGCCAGGGACATCCTGGAAGCTGCAACCTGGAGATCTGTACTCACCTTAACCAAGCATTGCCACTTGCCTATCTTTTCTAAATCCAGAGCTGGATTTGCTACAGCAGTCTTACAGAGACTGCTTGCCAGCCCTAATGCTTCTTGACTGCCTCCACCCATCCTCAACTTTGGGAATCAACCCAAATGTGATGACTGCAACAGTGAAACACAAAGAAACACAGTACAGTTGTGTACACTTACCATAAATGTAGATGTTTGAGTGTATTCACTGTTGCAATCATGGTTACCCTCCTTCCAGCTCGCTGTCTTCTCTCTACTTCTACCTATCCTTTTTGTTTGGCATACCTTATATCATTGGTATTTGCTTTTTGCTGGGGTGTTCCACACCATGTAATTGCTTCCTATTTAGGAGGCTCCTGACATCTGGGGCAAGAAAAACTGATGTAATGGCGTTGGTTGAATGTTTTATATCCATGACGTCCATACATCGTGGAAGAAGTGACAGCATCCGACTCAGAAATTCCAAGACTCTGGTATTCAGGCCGACTGAGGGCTACCTGCAGGCAGATAACTCAAATGTGATGACTGCAACAGTGAATACACTCGAATATCTACATTTATGGTAAGTGTACACAACTGTACTTTTCTTGAGTTATAGACTTTGATGGACAGTGGATATAAAAAGTGTACACACCCCTGTTAAAATGCTAGGTTTTTGTGATATAAAGAAATGAGACCACAATAAATCATTTCAAAACTTTTCCCACCTTTAATGTGACCTATAACCTGTGCAATTCAGTTGAAAAACAAATCTGTTAGGGGAAAAATATAAAATATAAAAAACGTGCAATAAGCTGGTTGCATATGTGTGTACACCCTTAAACTAATACTATTTTGAAGCACATTTTGATTTAATTACAGCATTCAGTCTTCTTGGGTAGGAGTCTCTTAGCATGGCACAATCTTGACTTGGCAATATTTGTCCACTCTTCCTTGCAAAAGCACTCCAAATCTGTCAGATTGCGATGGCATCTCTTGTGCACAGCCCTCTTCTGGTCAACCCACAGTTTTTCTATTGGATTTAGGTCTGTGCTCTGGCTGGACCATTCCAAAACTTTTAATTTTCTTCTGGTGAAGCCATTCTTTTGTTGATTTGGATGTATGCTTGGGGTCGTTCTCATGTTGAAAGGTGAAATTCCTCTTTCTAGCAGATGCCTGAAGGTTTTGGGCCAAAAGTAACTGGTATTTGGGACTGTTCATAATGCCCTCCAGCTTGACTAAAGCCCCAGTTCCAGCTGAAGAAAAGCGACCCCAAAGCAAGATACTGCCACCACCATGCTTCACCTTGGGGATGGTGTTCTTTTGGTGATGCAAAGTGTTTTTGCGCCAAATGTACCTTTTGGAATTGTGGCCAAAAAGTTCACCCCTTTTCTCGTCAGACCATAACACATTTTCTCACATGCTTTTGGGAGACTCGATGTATTGCTTTGCAAATTTTAGTTGGGCCTGGATGTTTTTCTGTGTAAGAAAAGGCTTCCATCTTGCAACCCTACCCCACAGGCCAGACATATGGAGAATATGAGAGATTGTTGTCACATGTAGTACACAAACGTGAAAGGAGGATGCAAAAACACTTGTAAGCAAACAAAGCACCCTGAACCACTGCTAGATAAGGCACACTGTTTTAACAAGCCGAACAGATCACTTGAAAATACACAAAACGCTGAAAGTAATAACCATACGTTTTCGTCCAAAACTTCATCAGATAATGCAAATACATGCAATTAAGCACTTATATACTCCACAACCCATTTAAATCAACCAATGAAATGCTCTAAACACAAATTAGATAAATAAATACATAGAAATGCATTGAAAACAGTATGTAAAACACTGTAATACATAGGAAACCACATCTAATCTTGATTTAAAAACAATATAACTCATGTACCCAATATAAAATATACTAAAATGCATTTAAAACTTTTAAAATATGTATAAATTCACATATATATGTATGTACAAATACTAAAGAATAAAAACATATTGTGGTAATGCCCTCTGCTGGCAATCCATTGTTATTGCACATATATCTCACAGTTTAGCTGACCTCATTTTTAATACAGGAGTGAGGGAGATCATATCATTTAAACCAGGGATCTTACTGGCTTCCAAAACTATCTGCCAGTATAATTCCCTGTATTCTACCAAAGTCTCCCACATACCACCCCTGGGGTCTTTTGGTACAACCTCTAATATAAAAAATTGAAATTCTGCTTCTAAACATGTTTTTGTGTGCTTGTACAAAGAATTTGTTTCACATTTAGTTCGAATATCATAAGTGTGCTCATAAATTCTTTGTTTGATCTTTCTTTCACTCTTACCCACATAAAAGGCATCACATTTTTTGCATAAACCTAAATAAATAATCCCTTTTGAACAACAATTTGCAAAGGTTTTCAAAGTTAGTTTTTTATTATTCCTAGCTGGCAAGTTGATAGAATCTCCAGTAATCAAGTAAGAACAGTAACTACATGCACCACATTTGTGTACACCAGCCCTTTTGTTACTGCCTGCAAGTGGAAAATTCTTTTTACCACCTCTTTCAAAAATATCCTTAAGGCTGTTGCCTTTCCTATAAATATATTTTATGTCACTCTGAAAAATATGACCTAAATCAGAAATCCTTGAGAAATTATTCCACTCTTTGTTAAAAATTCTTCTTATCAATCCTGCTTGCCCATCATATGTAGTAATAATACCCGAGGTGTAATCATCTTTCAGAGCCTCTGTTCTTGAATCTTCCACGTGTTGGGTTACACTATTTTCAATTTTACCCAATATAGGGGCAAACCTATCATTTCTACATTCCATAACTTCCCTTGAGACACTATCAATTAAATCTTCAGGGTAACCTCTGTTCAAGAACATATTTTTTAAGATCTTAACTTCATCACTGTACCAACTGTCATCTGAGGTCATCCTACATAACCGCACAAATTGCCCTTTTAGGACACTTCTTTTTTGGTGTGGGGGGTGTGAACTCAAATAGTGCAGGTATGAATTTGAGAACGTTTCTTTTCTAAAAATTCTAGATTTAAAACCTTCCTGTGCCTTAACAATGTTAACATCAAGATATTTTAGTTCCTCCACAGTAAATTTGTGGGTAAATCTCAAAAATTCAGTGGTACCATTTAGATGTTCAACAAATTCTACAAATTCACCTTCAGTACCCCCCCATAAAAAACACAGGTCATCGAGGAATCTAGTGTATAACTTCCACTTGCTGTTGTATTCTGAATTCAAGACAAATTTCTTCTCCCGAAAGGCCATTATGATGTTGGCATAGGTGGGAGCACAATGTGCCCCCATAGCCACACCTTTAATTTGTCTAAAATACTCGCCCTGAAAAAAGATAAAATTGTTCTTTAAGACAATGTACATCAATAACAACACAGCTCTGAATTCATTCTGTTTTAACAGTTTAGAATCCACTAACATTTCTTCGAACCATTCCAAACCTATGTCATGGGGTATACTTGTAAATAAATCAATCACGTCCATGGTACCAAAACCCTTAGTTTCACTTACTAATGATTCATTCATTTTTCTTAGTAAATGCCAGGAATCCCTTAAAATAACAGAATTGTCGCTGACAAGCTTCTTCACCTTCTGGTCTATAAACTTTGCTAGAGGTGCAGTGACCGAACCTTCGGCCGAAACTATTACTCTCAAAGGTGGGTCATTTTCATCTTTGTGCACCTTTGGAATCCCAAATATAGAGGGTGTTCTCGGCTTTTCTACATGCAGATATTTAAATGTACCTATGTCAATAACCCCATCCAATAATAAATCGTTCAAAATGACATAAATTCTCCTATAGGCAATGTTGATTTCATTTAAATATATTCTAGTGTATTTTGTGGTGTCATTTAAAATATCAAACATTTTGCTCTCATAGTTTATGTGATCCATCAACACAACCCCACCACCCTTGTCGGGCTTCATAATTCTTATACCCTTGTTCTCACTAAGTGACTTTAAAATCGCCTGCTCAGAATCAGTTAAGTTTGAATGCACTATTTGACTGCTCAAAATTTTCCTTAGCTCGTGCTCCAATCCTAGTTCAAAGTTTCTGAGCTGGGGATGTAGTGGGGGGTTGTAGGTGCTCTTACGTCTTAGTTCATCATTATTAACGTTAAAACCTTTTCCTTTAAATAATAATTCAAGGTTTTTCTTCCTAATAAATAATTTAATATCAATTAATAACTTAAAAATGTTTGTTCTTTCTTTGGGAATAAAACCAAACCCTTTTGTGAGTAAATCAAAGTAATTAATATTTATAGTTACGTCAGTGTAATTATAAATGTTAAAATCATTGTAAGTGTGTTTAAAACCATCATTAACAATTAATCCCAGACTGGTCGTCTCCTTTCCTGAGCTCCCCAGTTTCTGGTTTTGTAGTTTTTTGAATTGTAACTAACAGGTTCCCTATGCATAAGCCTCTCAGACCGTCTTAAAGGTGGAAATGCAGTGTCATAATCATTGTTCAAAGGTATTTCATTGTCAGAAATGTCATTATTAACATTTCTATGGTAGTTTCCTTCATAATTTCTACTATTTCTTACCCAATTCTTGGGCTTCGGGTATTGTTTTTTGGCTTTATATTCATTAATGTCCCTGTCTATTTTATTCAATTTTCTGTTTTTTACCTCTAAACATTTACTTTCTAAGTTGTCCAATAATTTGTGATACTTGTTTCTTTCTTCATTGACAGTGAATAATAAGTCATTAGTTATGTCCCTATTAACACATTCAACAGTTTCTTGCAATTTCTTAATTTCCACTTCATTATTTTTAATAATGGCCCTCATTATTTCAAAACCACAATTGTCAAAAGCTTCAATCAATTCAAAATAAAATTCAGTACCTTCCAGTGTGCCTTATCTAGCAGTGGTTCAGGGTGCTTTGTTTGCTTACATGTAGTACACAACCAGTACTTGCCAGAAATTCCTGCAGCTACTTCAGTGTTGCTGTAGGTCTCTTGGCAGCCTGCCTGACCAGTTTTCGTGTTGTCTTTTCATCAATTTTGGAGGGGTGTCCAGGTCTTTACAACGTCTCTTTTCTCCCATATTCTCTCCACGTTTTGATGACTGCCTTCAGTGTGTTACATGGTATATCCACTGCTGTGGAAATTTTTTTGTACCCTTTTCCTGATTGATACCTTTCAATAATGAGAGCCCTTTGATGCTTTGTAAGCTCTCTGCAAACCGTGGCTTTTGCTGTAGCAGGCAACTAAGTAAATGGCAGAAAAATCCTACTAGGACAGCTGAACTTTATTTGGGGTTAATCAGAGTCTCTTTAATTGATGGCAGGTGTGTACCCAAGAAGACTGAATGCTGTAATTAAATCAAAAGGTGCTTCAACAAAGTATTAGTTTAAGGGTGTGCACACTTATGCAACCAGCTTATTGCACTTTTTTATTTTTTATATTTTTCCCCCTGAGATATTTGTTTTTCAAATGAATTCTGCAGGTCATAGGTCACATTAAAGATTGGGAAAAGTTTTGAAATGATTTATTATGATCTCATTTTTTTATATTAGAAAAACCTGGCATTTTAACAGGGATGTGTACACTTTTTATAGCCACTGCAAATTAAGGCATTTGATTTCTTTTTTACACACTGATGAAAGGGTTGATCCCGAAAGCTTTGTTATTTTTTTCCTGTTTGGAATAAACACTGCATTTTACCTCAACGTTTCCAGACTTTGGATTTTTTTACTACCTGTTTTGCATTTTGTATCCTGCCTGGTTTACCTATGTGCTGTTCTTGTTTCTTTGGATTTTTGATGCATCTGTATGACAGCAGTCACTTGAAATACATGACTGTGGCTATTTGAATATCTGCTTTCATAGCAAACTAACACCAGAGGGATGCACAGGGAGTGACTATCTTTTTTTGGGAGGCAGAGTGAGGGCTAGAGAGGCAAGCAGTATTCCCAGATAGGATCTGTAGATCTTCACAACAGTTAGCTTGTTTATTGTAAGCTACTGTTTTGTCAGCTTTGAACATTAAGCCTCAGGTACAACTTGCGTCTTCCTTGAAAGAAATAAATAGGACTACAACTATTTTTTTTTACTCATGATTTTTGTATAGGCCACGTTTGGATTAAAAGTTTGGGAAAGTGCTCTAAAATACATCCCAGAGCATCTGTAACCTTATGGCTTCTGGGGGCCTTGGCTTGAGTTTTTTTCTATATGGTTGTTACTGTGCTTTCTTGGTCAGGAAAGGTGTATTGAAAGGAGACAAGGAAAACTAAAGCTGAACAGCAACACTGAATGTCTTTTCTTATCACAATTTCTCTTCAGGCAATCATTGGATGAAAAGGTTGTGTATAAAAAACTGTATATGCTCGAAAGTATATTTTAAAGTTATGGCTTCTTAAAAAATGCTAGAGTTAAGGCAAAATCTGAAAAAAGGAAGAAAAAAGGTAATGTGCGTGGTGTGAGGATCACAAGCTGAGGAAAAACAGAGGGGAACACTGGAAAATGTGTCTGTTTGGGGGGGGGTGAAACAGTAAGCAGTGCCAAGGACACCATTTCACCTAAGTCCAGCCCTGTACATAGAGGTGTATTGTAATGTATCATTGTTGGAGCTAAATGCCAATGACTGTGGACATTCCTTTGTGAAATGGACCAACGTAGTGCGGTACACAGGCTGTAGTGTAGCAGCAGGTCAGTCTGTGTGTACTACTAGTAAAAGTTTGCAAGCAGGAACTAAAAGGTTGCTTAGGAGGGGGTGGCAGAGACAGGGTGATACTTAGACTAGAAGTGTCCTGGGCCCCCCAATTTGACATTTGCTGGAGCTCCAAAATGGTAACACCAGCCTTGCTCCTCCCTTGTGAGATCCACTTGTGTTTGGGAATTTCAAAATAATGGATCCTGGGTGAAATGTTGGCTTTGTCCCCATGTGGCATGTATGTAACGCACATAACTGTGTGTATGTTATGCCTGTTACTTACTTCATGCATGTGACTGTTGTATTCAGGAAAGAGTTTGTATGAGGGAATCAGTTTGAACAAAATTTGCTTTGTATTACTCAAATGTGGGCAGGTAGTGAGTTGTTGCTTTATCTGAGGACCAAGATGAGTGTTTTTATATATATATATATATATATATATGGTCACTGACTGTGGTGATACAGTCTTTTTATAGTGATGGTGTCTAGAGTTCAGTCTTAGTTTGTGATGTATACAATTTGTATTCAGTTGCAATGAATCGCTGCCACTTCAATGACACAAATACATGAAGTACGGTTGAGCAGTCTTTTGTGGGAGAATTTACTAACTGTTCCTAACCGACAGAAAAACATTGCCTGGAAAAAAGGGAATGAAAGGTGAGTGAACAGAACAAGACATTAAATACCATCTCAGAAATGGCAGAAGGAGAATAGCTAGGGCAGGGTGAGAGGAGCAACTGCCTCATGTGTAGAGTGCTCGGAGGCACAATCAGCCAGTCCCAATCTCTATTGAAATAACATGGTGGTCTAAACTGTAGCAACTGCTTGCTACATTGTAGTGCACTTGAGCTGAGGGGGTGTGGAGCTGGTTCATGTTACTGGCTCAAGGTGCTAGTTGAGCCAGCTATGCTTTTGATTGGTAGTAAGATAGCTGGTGGTAATTGGAGACTGCTATTACTGTCACAGTGATGAATTTCCTGGTTACATGGAGGATTATCTCCATGCTATTGTGGAGACGTGACAATATGGAACCTGTAGAAGAGTTGGCTGATCTTGATTGTATCTGTCTTCTTGATAATGGCATTTTCTGAGGCTGCCACATATTAAAAGGAGGCTGAGATCCCATAATAATGAGAAAGGCTTACACTCATGGAGATAAGGTGGCAGGATTCTGATGTTCTTCGTGTTTCACTATTGTAGTCATTACATTTTGGTAATCTGCTGGCAGGTTGCCCTCAGTTAGCCTGATTAACAAAGTCTTGGGGCCTGCGTCGGTTGCTGTCCCTTCTTCCATGACGTCAGGTCGTCAGGGTTATAAAACATGCAGCCGATGCCATTTACATCCATCTTTCTTGCCGCGCGATGCCCGAAGCAGAAGCAGTTAGCAAGTGCCGGTCGGCCAACTCCTGAAATTTTCGTTTTCGAGTTTCAGAACCAAAGTCTTCAACTAAAAGCTAAGTACCCCTTTGGGGAAACTTTTTCTTGCTCCTTACCGATATCAGTAAAAGTTAATAATTGTATTACTTGTGGGAAGCAAATACCGCATAAGAATTTTCATTTGTACTGTATTCCTTGCCTAGGCCCTGACCACAACGTGCCTTGCTGTCGGTTTTGTGCTAAATTTAATCAATGCACTATTAAACATCGGTATATTTTTGCTTCTAAATATTTTGGCTCAAGATTTAACTATCCAGAAATGTCGTCGATTAGCAATCTGACTACCGGAATACCTAAAAAACGCAAAGAAAAAGAGACAGACCGTCAAGGTCCAAAACCGACGAAGCTTCTCCTAAGCCAGTCGCCAGTTTGCCGGTACTCATTGAGGCACTTTCGCAGGCCCTGATACCCACTACTTTTGATTCACAGGCCTCTACTGAGACCCATTCAGAGTCTGGTATGCCACGAGACACTTTAAATATTGAACCCGCGGATGTCTCTACCTTAGATGGTTCCGGAGCTGCTGAGCAGGCACCAGCTTCTGAGGGAGTTTTCAGGCCTAAAGATTTGTATATTAAACCGCTGCCATCTTCATAACTAAGGCCAAAATCTACTTCTGTGTCTACAAAAAAACTATGCTTGGGCCACGTGTACAGGCCCCAATGCCTAAAAAACAAATTATCAAAATGGCTGAGGATTTAATTACCTTGATCAGGGGTACTCATCCCCCTCCTGCTAAGAGACCTAGGCAAGGCACTGACTATGAATCTTCAGAGCAGGTTTCTATTTCTTCTGATTCCTCTTTTGATCAGGAATTATCTATTCCACCTTATGAGGACTCTGATGCAGAAGATTCCATCCCTTCTACTACTTCTCCTGAGGATTTTTCTTTTGGAGAAACTTTGCATACCTTAAGGGAACACTTTCACTGGGAGAGTCAGGATTTCTCAGAATCTAAAAAGAGGCTTAGGGATTTCCTTCTTCCTTAGCATAGGTCTTTGGCTATACCTCCTGTTCTAGACATTGTGGATGATGTTTTCTCAGAATCCAGCATGGCTCCTGATTCCCTGCCTCTGGCTCCTAGTAAGCCAGACCGATATTAGAGGGTTCCTGACTCCCACAAATTCATCTTTAAAAACCCTGCTGCTGACCCTGAAACCATTTCTCAGGGTCACAAGGACGTTAAGGATTCTACTGCTAAAAATCCTACCCCTTCTGATAGAGATTCCAGGGCGCTGGTTAGATGGGGTAAGAAGGTTTACACGTCTGCAGCCTTGGCAATCAGGGCTTTAAACTGTCGATTTCATATGCTTAAATATCAGCAACATGTCATGGGCTTACTTAAACAAAAAATGATGTTGATTTCTGACTGTGTGGAAAATAGTCTTACAGGATTTATTGCATTCAGCTGAACAAGTTGGAAAACCTACTTTGCAATGTGGTTTTGATTCCTTGGAGGCCTCTTGCAGGGCCGCTGTAACTGGATCTGTGATAAGAAGGCATTCTTGGCTCAAGGAGTAAAATCTGCCTGACCATGTTGAAGCAAAATTGTTGGATGCTCCTTTACAACAGGACAGTCTTTTTGGTAATAAGGCAGAAGAAGTTTTAAAAAAGATGGAAGATAAAGCTAAATCTATGCAAACTGTAAAAGATTTCCTATAAGTGCAGCCACCCAGGTTCAGTAGGCACTGGCCTACTAAGAACTGGTCCTTTCCAGTACCCACCAGAGCCGCTCAGGTCAAACCCAGACATTCCAAAGGCTCCAGGTTTCAGTTACAAGGAACTTGTAGAACAAAGCAATGGGGTGCCTCCACCTCCAAATCTGGAAGTAACAAGTTGTCTTCCTACGCTAAACAGTCTCAATGACTTTCCACTGCAGTCACCAAGCACTTATCTTTTGGCTGCCCCTTTAGGAGGAAAACTGGCTCTTCATGCATGAAACTGGCAACTGATTACCCAGGACAAGTGGGTTTTAAATATAGTATCCCAAGGATACAGATTTCATTTCCACACGTTGCCAATCCCAAAATGGATGTCCAGATCTGCCTCCAAATCAGTGGGCAGAGGCCCAGAAACAAGTTATGTCCCTCATGAATATGGGTGCTATTCAACCAGTGCCAGAAAAGGAAAAGGGACAAGGTTTTTATTCAAGATTTTTCCTGGTACCCAGAAAAGACAAATCATGCCATCCAGTTCTGGACTTGTCCATTCTAAATACATTTCTGGACATTCCAAAATCAAGATACTGACTCTCCAACAGTTACTACCTATGCTAGGCAAGGATGCCTGGTTGGTAACTCTAGACTTAAAAGAGGCTTACCTGCATATCCCAATCAGGGAATCTTGCAGAACATACCTCCGCTTCAAAGCAGGCTATTTGCATTTACCAGTTCTCTGCACTGTCCTTTGGCTTATCTACTGTGCCCAGGGTCTTCACAAAGTGCCTGGCACCAGTAATTGCATTTTGCAGGCAAAGAAATATTCAAATTTATCCATACCTGGACGATTGTCTAATTCAGGCAGAAAACAAGGACGCTCTTCTAAAACATCTGGCGTTTATAAAAAGACTTCTGACTTGTCTAGGGTACACCATAAACGAAAAGAAATCACAACTGGTACCCTGTCAAATAATTACATTCCTGGGTGCAAGCTTGAATACAACTGCCCAGATGACTTACCATATGCCAGAAAAACAAATTCAATTGATAACTTACTTCAAACAGGTGGCCACAAAAACCCAGCTATCTGCAAGACAAATTCTGCAGGCCTTGGGGTTCGTGGCAACCTGCATCCTAATAATTCCATATGCAAGACTGCATATGAGGACACTTCAATGGTACCTAAAAAGCTTTTGGAGTCAACTCATGTATACAGACAACCCTCTCCTTCTACCACCCAACACTACAACCTCTGAGAGATGCACTTACATAGCCAAAATGGAAGCAAAGCTCTCTCCACCCAGGTTTGTGCTAGACGGCCAAGAGGAGAAGGTTAACACCCACACTACACCTCAAGCAACACATAGCCCTTCTAAACCCACACCACCAATACCCACATATATCAACACTAAATCCACATATGCAGAGGCCCTTAACTGTAACCTCCCCAAGGAACAAGGACCTCTGAATCTGAAACGCAAACAAACGCCAATCACAACCAAAGTGTCACATAGCTCACAACACCAGTGTGCCACCCAGCAACAGCCCCTAAGGCAAGACAACGTACCCAACACTTTAGTCATAGGTGATTCTATAGTCTGGCACACTGATGTCCCACTCACCAGGTTGAACAAGGACAAAATTACAGTCAGCTGCCTGTCGGGTGCCAGGATCCGCCACATAATGCATGCTCTCAAGTCACTCCACAGCAAGTACAAATATGACTCTGTCATTGTCCATGGTGGAGTGAAAGACTTGAGACGTACCTCCCTGGACTACATGCATAGAGACATGGAAGAGCTCTCGGATCATGTGGCCCAGGCAGGTATGACCCTAGCCCTGAGTAGCATCATGCCTTCACCCAGAATGATACCACAGTATAAGGACAAAATGATTGACTTCAACAATTGGCTAAGCTTCTGGTGTCATTCAAAGGGGATCCAGTATCTGTCTGCCTGGGACGACATGATCGACAGACCACGATGTTTTGCCAGAGATGGTTTGCACCTGTCACCCCTGGGATTCAGGTTACTGGCTAAGGCCGTTGCCACCCCTATAGTGCCTTTTTTAGGCAAAGTTCAAAAGACAAAACCACCACAGTAACAGGTACAAAGCATGCAAAATCTGAAGGCAGTGCTACTCAATGCTAGAAGTCTAAACCTCAAAATGCACTCTCTCAAGGCACTCCTAAAAATGGAGAACATTGATATCTGTGCAGTAACTGAGACCTGGTTCAAGGCTCCAGAGAGCACCCCTGCAATACCAGGCTACAACTCTTACCACACTTTTCGGCCACCAAACCAGGACCGAAACACTAAAGGTGGAGGAGTGTCAGTATTCACCAAGGATATTCACACCACCAGGCTAGTTGCCCAACACAATGCGTCTGAATATTCACACCACCAGGCTAGTTGCCCAACACAATGCGTCTGAAATTCTCCAGGTGCAACTAACACTAGGTAAGACTGCAGTCCAAATTGTAGCTTGCTACAGATCCCCCACCATGCCTCAAGATTCTCACTACACCTTTCTAAACATACTGGAAAATATTAAGATAGAACCAAACACCCTAATCCTTGGTGATTTTAACTACCCTGCCATTAACTGGGAAAACTACTCGTGTACCAACACCTTTGCCCAACGGTTCTTGGAATTCATAAATTCCAGCGCCCTGGATCAACTAATCCATAGTCCCATAAGGGACTCCAATATCCGAGACCTGGTCATTATCAACATGGGAAATTGATGCTCCACACCTATGGTCACCCCCTCGTTAGTCAGGTCTTGACCATAAGCTAATCACCCTTAACATCCACATCCCACCCCCAGTAAGGAAACCTCCATAAAAAACTTCTCCAAAGCCAACTTCATGCTACTCAAGTCAGAAGTGACAAACCTCATGACACCCATGCAGACTGGAACTGAAAGTTCAACTGCTGAATCCTACACTAAGGCACTGTACGAGCACATCCACTCATGCATGAATCGTGCCATCCCAAATAGAACCAAGATGCACTCATCCAAAAAAAGGAAGCCAATCTGGTGGTCCCCTGCCATAAACAAACTTTGCAACAAAAGGAAGAAACTGTTGCAGAAAAGAGGAAAATCCCAGGATGCAAAAAAACTCCCTTACCAGCCTCAGTAAGAAACTGAGATCCCTCATAAAATCCTCCAAAGCTAGTTACGAAAATAAAGCTGCCAAAGATTCCAAAGACAACCACAAGGCATTCTATAACTGTGACAAGAATCTAAATGGCAATGCTCAGATCTGCTCTGAGCTAAAAACAGAATGGCATTAAATATACTGATCCCAAGGATATTGCCAATATCCTGGCAGATCGGTTCAGTGCCAACTTCACCCCCCCCTCTCACCCCCTAAATGGCCCATCTCAATACCGGAATATTGCCAAATTCCGGTAATAACGGTCACACCGGTAAGAAAACGCACTCTCCAAACCTAAGAATACAGCATCCATGGGACCAGATGACATCCTGGGCTGTGTACTACAAGAACTACAATATGAACTGGCACCTCACCTAAGTGTCATGTTTAATCATAGCCTCACCTCAGGTTTTGTGCCCACTGAGTGGCGCAGAGCTACAGTTATCCCACTCCACAAGGGGGGATCCACCTTGGATCCCGGAAACTACCATCCCATCAGTCTGACGAGCCTTGTCTGCAAGGCCATGAAGCGTATTATCATGGAACTTATAAACAAAGACATTGGCAACCTTCAAACACTGGACCCCACCCAGTTTGGGTTCGTGAAGGGCCGATCTTGTCTCCTGAACCTGATTGACTTCTTCGAATCAGTCTCCAGAGCCATGGACAAGGGTAAGGTGGTTCACACAGCCTATCTAGACCTTGCCAAGGCCTTTGACACCACCACCCACTCTGGATTCATAGATACACTTACTAAGCTGGGCATTAATCCCTACATCACCAAATGGGTTGCTAACTGGCTTACTGATAGAACCCACACTGTAAAAGTAGCCGACTCCAAATCCAGCTCCAGACAAGTGACCCTGGGACCGCTCTTGTTTGGCATCTACTTCTCTGCAGTACAGGCCAACACTAAGGGACTCTGCCTAACAAAGTTCACAGATGACTGCAAACTGGGAGCCATTATTGAATCCCCAAATGATGTGGATACTCTACAAAAGGGCCTTACAGAAACAGATGCTTGGTGCCAGAGCCATGGGCTCGACCTCAATGCCAAGAAATGTATAATTATCCCCTTTGGGAAAAAACATGTGCCCGTGAATTACCATATAGGTGGCAGTACACTAAACACCGAAAGTGTGATAAGAGACTTAGGGACACACAGGTGGACAGTGATCTCACCTTCAATAACCACATCGCCACAACAGTCAGGAAATCCTTCTATATGCACACCTCATCACTAAGGGCTTTTCATCCAGAAAAAAGGAGGTTATTATCCCACTGTACTCATCCCTCATTAGACCCATTATAGAATACAACGCCCTGTTTGGTATGTACCTCTCAGCAACAACTGGAAAGACCGCAGAAATACCTCACTAAAAGAATCACAGGCCTAAAGCAGATGCCCTACGCTGACCGCCTTAAAAAACTCCAGCTATATTCTGTCGCATATCGTCTACTCAGAGGCGATCTCTGCTTAACATACAAGGCCATGTCAAACCCAGAGCTGTTGGACATGCTACACTTAAAGAAATCCCAATCCCTCAGAGCCACATGCTCCAGGGATCTAACCTTGTCGTCACAATAAACAAAACATGCTGGAGGGATAGGTTCCTGACCCAGAGACTCCCCAGACTCTGGAATAGATTGCCCATACATGTCAAGCAGAGTGCCTCTTTGGCCCTCTTCAAAAGGAACTTTGACGATTGGATGGGAGAAAGGAAATTCACCTCGGGGATTATGTCAGTCGCCCTGCTAGACAGGGGTCCAGGGAAGTAAATAGTGTGGGAAGAAATAGCCAGGGAATTGTTATGGCTAGGCTTGTATAGGCCCTAGGGCTGATAGCCTAGTACCAACCTATGAACATGGTCACAACCTGGAAACCATGATTCCTATCATTCCTTGCCTGCAGCTAGAGTTGCTATGGTGGGTAGTGGCCTGCCACCAAAACGAGGGACTGTCATTCATTCCACCCCCTGCCGCCCAAACCCTGACTACAGATGCATCAGATTATGCTTGGGGGGCGCATCTGGCAGGGGAGATGCATTCATGGCCAATGGAGCCCAAATCAAATGCACCTACATATCAGCCAGAAAGAAATACTAGCTGTACAGAATGCTCTGACAGCCTTCAAGGATTATCTTCATCCAGGACAACTACTGATAAAGACAGACAGCACCACAGTCATGTGGTACATAAACAAGCAGGGGGTTACCCATTCCTTCCCCCTTTGCAGACTAGCCATGGCATTGTGGAACACGGCCTTGACTTATCAAATACATCTACAAGCTCAATTATTGCCAGGAAAGCAAAATACTCTGGCAGACGAACTAAGCAGAAATCTTATAGACCCACACGAATGGAAACTGGATCCACAAATCAGCCCAGTTATAGATCTTTTTGCCTCACCCCAAAACTATCAGTTGGACAAATTCTGCCCAAGCATTCATCACAAAAAAGCTTGGAAAGTAGATGCTCTGTCCTTCAGCTGGAAAAAACTATCAGTCTATGCCTTTCCTCCTCTGCCTGTGCTCTCCAAGGTCTTACTAAAAGTCAAACAGGAAAAACCAAAAATGATACTGATTGCTCCAGACTGGCCTCGCCAACACTGGTACCTGCTCCTACGCAATATGTCGCACCAGCCTCTGACACCTTACCTACTGTCAAATTCTGCACAATCAGCCCCAAACTCTGAATCTTGCAGCATGGCTAACCAACTAATTTCACCAGTTACGTCTCTCAGCAAACCTGTGATGGATGTCATTTTGGAGACCAGAAGGCCTAGTACTAGAAAATCTTGTGCTGACAAATGGAAAAGATTATTTGCCTGGAACCAAGCACAAAGGAATAAGCACAGCAATGCCCAATATTCCTCAGATTCTGCAATATTTAACTGAGATGCTTCACAAGGGCCTATCTTTTTCTTCTATAAAAATCCATGCCTCTGCCATTTCACCTCATTACAACACAGAACCTCCCCTCTTTTCTCATCCTCTGCTAAAGCAGTACCTCAGAGGGACCAAAAATTTAAGACCTCCCAGGAGAGCACCAACTCCTGCATGGGACCTCAATTTTGTTTTGGAAAAACTCACTCTACCTCCTTTTGAGCCAGCTGCTACTGCAGATTTAAAATTTCTCTCCTGGAAAACAGCTTTCCTTTTAGCAGTCAGAAGGATTTCAGAATTACAGGCTCTTATGGCAGTGGAGCCTTTCATTATTTTTCATCCGGACAGGGTGGCTCTCAGGACCAGTCCATCTTTCATGCCTTAGGTGATATCCAGTGTGGCTCTTAATCAGACTATTCATCTGCCAACTTTCTTTCCCAATCCACAGAACAAGGATGAGCGGATTCTGCATTCATTGGAGGTACACAGACAACTTAGATTCTAGTTAAACAGGACAAAACCTCTAAGAAAATCTGAGCACCTATTGGTGGCATTTGCTGCAGGGGCAGAGGGAAAACCTATTTCTAAATGGATAAGCCATTGTATTCATTTCTGCTATGTGCACCATAGCAAACCTGTCCCCAAGGGGATCAGATCTCATTCCACCAGGGCTGCATCTACTTCTCCAGCCTTTCTCAGAGGGGTTCCTACCAGATACATTCTAGAAGTTGCTATTTGGAGCTCAGTTCATACGTTCACCAAACATTACCATTTACCTCTCTTCTCTAAATCCAGAGCTGGCTTTGCCACTGCTGTCCTGCAGGGCCTTATAGCTGCTCCTAATTCTGTATAAATCCATCCTCCCAGCCATAGCTTTGGGAATCCACCAAAATGTAATGACTGCAAAAGTGAAACATGAACATAGTACAGTTGTGTACACTTACCATAAATGTAGATGTTCGAGTGTATTCACTGTTGCAGTTCTGGTTACCCACCCTCCAGCCCCCTGTTTTTCTCTTACTATATCTCTACTTTCTTTTACTATGCTTAAAAGCCTTTTTGGTGTATTTGCTTTTGTTTGGAGGTATATTTTTTGTGTTCTAAATTATATATATATATATAAAATATATATTTTGCTCCCCATTTGGGAGACACCTGACATCTAGGGCAAGAAAAACTGATGTAAATGGCGTCGGCTGCATGTTTTATACCCCTGACAACCTGACGTCATGGAAGTAGGGACAGCAACCGACGCTGGACCCAAGGCTTTGTGTTAATCAGGCCGACTGAGGGCAACCTGCCAGCAGATTACCCAAATGTAATTACTGCAACAGTGAATACACTCGAACATCTACATTTATGGTAAGTGTACACAACTGTACTTTTCTGATGATGGCAAAGATAGTTTAATGCTCGGAGAAAGTAAAAAGCATTTGCATGTTTGATGTTGAGGAAGATAGCTTCACAGTGTTCATCAAGACATGGTTGCATACCAAAGTTGACATGGATGGCCTTCTGGTCATGGTACTGTCACCACCCCAGTGGTGATTCAAAATGTGGTCACCCTTTTTCGACCTTTCGAAAGTTGCTGAGATATATGAATGGCAAACAGCTACCACAATTTGTTCCCTTAACCAGGCAGAGCAAAGTGTTGTGAATAAAGGATAGTACGAGTCACAAGTCTCTGATTCTGAGAAATGGTGAAATGGTTATTGGTCACCAGTGACACTTGTCAGGACAATGTGCTACAGTCATACAATGAGCCACTAAGATTGGTGACATAATGCAGACAGTAACGAAATCCCAGTGGTGTGCTGCTCACTGGTGGTAATGATAAACTACTGTCTAGTAATGCATTACAGTCATTCTTTGGCTGACAAGGGAGCATAGTCATTAGCCACTTTTATGGAGGAATCCCATGTTTACAGTTTAACATTCACTATTACAACATGCATGTCTTTCTCTGCAAGAGCTGTTCTGTCTTGAAGAACATATATGTGTGGAAAGGACCAGTGGAGAAGTACATTCATGGTACCTCGATGAAAATCCCACTAACGTGGTGGTTTCATGACATAATGCACCTAACTGCATGTGCCAGTCCCACACCCTTATATGAGTGGATGGATAAAACACAGCATCCATCCACTCATAATGGGTGTGGGACTGGCACATGCACCTAACTGCCTGTGCCAGTCCCACACCCATATACTAGTGGATGCATGCTGTATTGCATCATGAGCATGTGGAGGACTTTGTGGTACCTCTGGGCCCTGCAACATACATAAAAGTAGACCCTGATGAGTTGGACTTGTCAGTCTCCTATTCCTACTGTTATTGTATCCCATAATTGTAGAGGACACTTGTTCAGGAGGAGGAGTGACATTTAACAGAATTTTGGAAATGAGCATCTTATGTAATGAAGTGAATGAAAAGGATAAAATGAACTAAGCAAGTATGAGAATGGAGAAAGGAGGGTCTGCCAGTAGTGATGACTGAGTTGGAGTGTAGAAAATAGGCAAGAGGGGGCTGAAATTTACTGGAGAATGCTGGCAAAGGAACTGAGCTAATGGGAGTATATAACTAGAGAGGGAAAGGTAATTGAGTAGGATGAGGCTAAGCAGACGTTTGCACTGCAGTTTGGAGATTTCCTTCACCACAAAGGTTGATATCAAAGTGTAGTCAGAGAAAGGTATAGGGAGTGCTAAGTGAAAAAAAACACCTCTGGTATAATTTTTAGTTGAGTCTAGAACAATAGCTGCTGTTAGTAGGTCTTGTTAAACATAGCATGATAACTATTAGAATCAGTCAGAGGTTAGAACTATTGGGAGGAGACATTGGAAAGGCAATTTACAAAGGAACAATAGGAAGTGTGTAAGGCTCCCAAATATGCAACAAAGTCCAGAAGATGTGAGAGCTTTGCTTGTGTTTGCATAGGTACTTGTTCTACCCCAAGCAGAATTCTGAAACAGTTTCTTCAGGTAAATAACAAGTGGTGGAGGTTTGATTTGAAAGAGAGGTAACCGAGAGCATGATTTTTGGGAGTGTAGTGAGTTGGCAGATTTTAAAAATCCTGTACAGAGTACTGTGAAATGTTGGGGAGTGTATAGTTCTAACTAATGAAATCATTATTTTGAGCTAGGACACAGGATCTGAATTGCCTAGACATAGTATTAAACTTAGTCAGGCCGTATTATTGGTTGCCAAAAAAGCAGTTAATAAATGGAATTCAAAATCTTAACTTACTGTAATTGAAATGCTGAATATTGTAAATGAGATTTTATTTTATTTTTATTTTTATTTTTCATTTGTTAACCATGAAAGTCCAACTTGGAACGAGCCAATTTTCACTGGATGCCTTGGGAGAAATGCTACAGATGCATGTCTTTGCAACGTGGGAGGAAACCGGAGAACCCGGAGGAAACCCACCAGAATGTAGGGAGGACATGCAGACTCCACACAGAGGACACCCTAGCTGATAATCAAACTGGAGAACCTCTTGCTGTGAGGCGACAACGCTACCGGTGCACCACTGCGCCGTCTGATGAAAGAGGTGAAAGAACTGGTGGAATCTTTAGAACAGGGAAAGAGCAAGTTACATAGAAATGAAGGGAATTTATGGGAACAGTACATGCTGAGTAATATTCAGGAGGAGTGAGGCTTAAGAGAATTCAAACCTTGAACAAATTATGTAATGTTAGAGTGAATAAAAATGGTTGAAAATCTGTGTACTGCATGGAAACAACAATGGAAATGTAGATGTTCTTCCTTATCACTGTTGCTGTATTCTTTACAACTGGGATATGCTGCTGAAGATAGTTGAATATCCAGCCAGCATACCAAATCCTTTACACCTTCCAGGCATCATACATCAGATATGTGTTTTACATCCAAGATGTATGGTACATATAATTCTCAGAACTTCTTTGCCAAAATTTCGAATGCTACCTTTGATTTTGATCTGCAAGATGTTTACCATGTTAGTTCAGCTACAGAGCCTTCTAAAGATATGTGTTTTATTGGGATCTCTTCTTTTTAATTTACTTTTTTACATGTTATCCAGGAAGGGAAAATCTGAGTGTGGGGGGCAAATTCCCCATAAAGATAGGAATGATTAGTGCCTTTTTTGTTTGGGTGCTACAACAACCATAGTCAGTGTGAGATCTGTAAGGCATTTGTCTCCAAGACGTTCTGCAGATGTCATCCCTTTCCAATTACTTGAAGAACCAGTGTTTAAAAGTTTGAATCCACCCACCCCGATGCGTAGCTACCACTTAAGAAAAAAGCTATAAAGGTGAATATATTGAATCTGTTGCTGTCCAGCCTCCTCTGGACGTCTCTGTTATATATAAACACAGTGAATTATTTTGATAAGTAGTATCAAATCTCAGATATAGTCAGCCTGAGCAGATTACAGGGTAATTCACATTTACAGAAAGTATTGTGCATACACTAGTTCCAGTTATCCTATCATGTATGTTACCACCAACACTCACACGCAACAGCTACAATTACAATATTTTAAAAACATCTTTACTCGAAAGCACACTGCTACACTTGTAACATTCCCACAGGGAATTATGAATATGAATCGCCCACATATTATTAACTTGTCTGTTTCGGTGGGGACAGTTTGCATCCATTGTTTTTTTTTTTACTTCAGTTCAGTGTTTTTTTTTTTATTGGTTTGTGATGTATTGGAGCCATTTCCAAGAAGTGGAAACATGCTCATTTTACACATCCCCGTCTCGTTTAACTGTTACGGGTCATAATGACTTAAGTCTGTGGATTTACTCTTGTGTGTTTTTTTTTTTTTTTTTTTAGTAAAATTGGCAGAATGAAGACATCAACAATGGAAAAAGAAGGTGGGAGAGGGAGTAAATGGGTGGGGTTATGGGAGGTGCGAGTTCAGGCTATTGGTCCGGCCATTCAAAACAGTCCTAGTTGCTCATGTGGCCCCTTGGGAAAATTAATTGCCTACCTCTGATCTAGACTCTGTTGAGGAGTCATTGGCTTACTCCTCTCAGATCCACTCTTCTCTTGCTTTGGGCTCTGAAGATGAGAATTCACTTTCCCACTGTTTCCCCTATGGAGGAATTACCCTTTTGGGGATATTGTAGCATGTATGATGGGATGTTTTGTGTGGGATTTTTCCCACTTTCTGACATTCAAACGATGTACTATGAATTCTTACTAATAGATTCACTCAGGCTTTCTGTAGTACTTCCAGTATTGGATGCTTTTTTCAGATACTTTTTCTTTGGCTTCTGAAACCCATGATTTCCAGCCTCCTTCTGCTAAGAAGTGTGGCCGGTCCTATAAGTCCCTGAAGCTCAGATGTTTTTGTATAAAAGCCCTTTCTCTGACCCTGCTGTTATTTCCTTGTCTACTGATAAACCATCTAAGTTGCTGTCCTCTAATCTTTTATTGTCTGATAATGACAACTGTGCTATGGAAAGGTATGGGGAAAAAGTGTTCCTGGAACTTGGGTTTGGCTGTTTCTAAGCAAACCATCTCATTCTGAATCTCTAAGCCCATTTCTTGTTGTTCCTTTCATGGCAGTCAGCTTTCTTTTTCTGTTTGTGCTTATTCTACCAGTGTAGATGTTCATCGTGTTACACTGCTGCAGTCATTACACTTGGGTTATCCTGCCATCAGGTGGTTCCCCAGTCGGCCTGAGTTCCAAAGTCTTGGTCCAGCATCGGTTGCTGTCGCCTCCTCCCTGACGTCAGTGCGACAGGGGTATATAAGATGCAGCCGACGCCATTTTCTTCAGTCTTTCTTGCCGTGCGGTGCCCGAAGCAAAAGCAGTTCGCAAGTGCCGGTCGGCCGAATCCTGAGATTTTCTTTCCGAATCCAGAACCGAAGTCTTCTACAAAGCTAAGTACCCCATTGGGGAAACTTTTTCTTGCCTCAGACCGATGTCAGTAAAAGTTAATAACTGTATTTCTTATGGGAAGCAAATACCTCATAAGGATTTCCATTCTTATTGTATCCCATGCCTAGGCCCAGACCACGACGTCACTGGTTGTTGGTTTTGTGCTAGGTTTAATAAGCGCACTATTAAACGTCGGTTTGATTTTGCCCGACATTATTTTGGCAGAAAATTCAATTCTACCATGCCGTTGGAACATCCGACGACCGGAATACATAAAAAGCGCAAAGACAAGGATAGGCATCCGAGGCCCAAAACTGACGACGAAGCCTCTTCTAGGCCAGTCGCTGGTTGTCCGGTTTTCAGCGAGGTGCCTTCGCAGCCCCTGACGACCGTTTCTGTAGAACCACAGGCCACCTCTGACTCCCACGTGGAGATGGCTGGACCTTTGGACGCACAAGTTATTCAGACTACCGAAACTACCCCTTCAGAATGATCCGGTGTAGTTGAACAACCCGCAGCCTCAGAGGGTGTTTTCAGACCTACCCAGTTAAGCATGAAATCTTCTGCTAAGTCTAAACCTACTTTAAAAACAAAGAAACAAATACAGCATTCTCCAGGACAGGCCTCCATGCCTAAGAAACAAATGCTCAAAATGGCCGAAGACCTAATCACTTTGATCAGGGGTTCCCATCCCCCTCCTGATAAAAGGCCTAGACTGGATGCAGACTATGACTCATCCGACCAGGTATCCATCTCTTCAGATTCATCCTCAGACCTAGGATATTCCTTACCCCCTTATGAGGATTCTGATGCTGAGGAATCAATTCCATCAGCCTCTCCGCCTGAGGACTACTCCTTTGGTGAAACCTTACACACCATGAGGGAGCATTTCCATTGGGAAGGCCAGGATTACTCAGAATCCAAGAAAAGGCTCAGAGACTTCCTTTTATTACCTCAACACAGACCCCTTGCTATTCCGCCAGTGTTAGATGTAGTGGATGATGTATATACTGAATCCAGCTTAAATCCTGATTCTTTACCTCCAGCCCCAGTTAAGCCTGACAGATACTACAGAGTCCCTGACTCACACTAATTTCTTTATAAAAGCCCTGTTGCCGACCCTGAAACTATTTCTCAGGGACCCAAAGGGGTTAAGGCCTCATCAGCAAAGAATCCAGTCCCCTCTGACAGAGATTCCAGAGCATTGGACAGATGGGGGAAGAAAGTATATACGTCTGCAACTTTAGCAAAGAGGGCCTTAAATTGCCAGTTTCATATGTTAAAATATCAGCAGTTTTTGAGGTCTCAGTTGAAACAAAAAATGCTTCCAGATTCAGATCCTCCTAATTTAAAGGAAATGCAGGATTTATTGCATGCAGCTGAACAAGTGGGAAAACACACTTTGCAGTGTGGTTTTGATTCTTTAGAGGCCTCCTGTAGAGCAGCTGTTACAGGTTCTGTCATTAGAAGACATGCTTGGTTAAAAGAACATACATTACCAGATCATGTTAAAGCAAAACGATTGGATGCACCTTTACAGCAGGATGTGTTGTTTGGAGTTAAGGCAGAAGAGGTATTAAAGAAAATGGAGGATAAGGCAAAATCTATGCAAACGGTGAAGGATTTCTTACAGGTTCAGCCTCCTCGATTTAGCAGAAATTGGCCAACAAAGAATTGGTCCTTTTCAGCTTCAGACAGACCCCGAAGGGGCAGATACAGACGTCCAAGAGGCAGAGGTCAACCACAAGGTCCCTATAGGCCTCGACAGTGGGGTGCATCAGGCCAGAAAGAAGGGGAAGACAGGCCACAACCTTATAAAAAACAGCCCCAATGACTTCCCACTACAGCTACCGCACAGCTCTCTCCTGGCAGCCCCTTTGGGAGGAAAACTGGCACTTTTCTATCACAATTGGCATATGATCACCAAAGACAAATGGGTTCTCAACATTGTATCTCAAGGTTACAGGTTCCACTTTCAGACTCTGCCAAGGTCAAAAGGAATGCCAAACCTGCCACCAAAAGGTACCACCACAGAAGCAAGGGCAAGGATTTTACTCAAGACTCTTTCTGGTTCCCAGAAAGGACAAAGCCCAAAGGCCCATTCTGGATCTTTCTTCTCTAAACACTTACCTGGATGTTCTGAAATTCAAAATGTTGACACTACAGCAGCTTCTTCCCATGCTGGGCAAGAAAGCTTGGCTCGTAACATTGGACCTCAAGGAGGCATACCTGCATGTCCCTATCAGATAAAACTGCAGAAGATACCTCAGATTCATAGCTGTTTCAATGCACTATCAATTCTCTGCACTACCCTTTGGCTTATCTACGGCGCCCAGGGTCTTCACAAAGTGCCTGGCACGAGTAATTGCATTTTGCAGACAAAAAGGAATTCAAATTTATCTGTACCTGGACGACTGCCTGATTCAAGCAGAGAGCAAGGACATTCTTCTACAGCATCGGGCATTTGTAAAACAGTTATTAAGTTGCCTAGGGTACACAGTAAACAAAAAGAAATCAAAACTAGTGCCCTCTCAAGAGATAATATTCCTGGGTGCCAGCTTGAATACAACGGCCCAGATGGCTTATCTCACGCCAGACAAGCAAGGACATCTGACTCAGTGTTTTCAACTGATGGCAACAAGAACCCAACTCCCTGCAAGAAAAATTCTGCAGGCCTTGGGTTACATGGCATCTTGCATTCTACTAATTCCATATTCCAGGCTGCATATGAGGAAACTACAATGGTACCTAAAGAGTGTCTGGTCTCAACACTGTCAAAGTTTGGAAACAGTTATACCACTAATTCCTTGCCTGCAACAGGAGTTTCGATAGTGGGCTCAAGCTTGTCACCTCAACAAGGGACAGCCTTTTACTCAACCCACAGCCAGGCAAATACTGACAACAGATGCATCGGATTACGCCTGGGAAGCGCACATGGCAGGAAAATGTATTCAGGGCAGGTGGCCCGCAGAACAAAAGCATCTTCGCATCAATCAAAAGGAGATGCTAACTGTACAAAATGCCCTAATAGCCTTCAAGGACCTGCCACATCCAGGACAACTACTATTAAAGACAGACAACACCACAGTTATATGTGGTACATAAACAAGCAAGGGGGCACTCACTCTTATCCCCTCTGCAGACAAGCCATGACGTTGTGGAACACAGCTCTAAACCATCATGTTCATCTGCAAGCACAATTCCTGCCAGGAGAGAAAAACACACTGGCAGACGACTTAAGCAGAAACATCATGGATCCCCACGAATGGGAGTTGAATCCACAAATATTCAGAATGATAACACAGAAATGGTGGAGCCCGGACATAGATCTGTTTGCATCCCCAATGAACTGCCAGCTACAGAAAATCTGCACAAGGACTTAACCATCCACAAGCATGGAAAGTGGATGCCTTCTCATTCAGCTGGAAAAACCTACAAGTATATGCTTTCCCACCAATGCCTCTCTTTCCAAAGGTACTCATCAAAGCCAGGCAGGAAGAGCCAAAGATGATCCTGATTGCACCAGACTGGCCACGCCAGCACTGGTACCCAATCTTGAAGAACTTAGCACAAGGACCACCCTGGATTTTGCCTCAAATACCACATCTGCTGACTCAGCACAACAATCAGATACTTCATAGCCAGCTAAAGACTTTAAACCTGGCTGCATGGAGGATTACCTAGTTAAGCAAGGAATGCCTCTCTCCAAAGCTGTAATATGGATGTCATTCTGGAGGCCAGAAGGCCTAGTACCAGGAAAGCCTACTCGGATAAATGGAAGAGATTCTGTGCCTGGAACTCTTGTCCCAAATATTCCTCAGATACTAAAATATTTCACTGAGATGCTGGACAAAGGCCTCTCCTTTTCATCCATCAAGATCCACGCCTCTGCCATCTCTGCTCATTACAACACAGCTCCACCAATTTTCTCTAATCCTTTGCTAAAACAGTGCCTCAGTGGGGCTAAAAACATAAGACCGCCCTGTAGAGCACATACTCCAACTTGGGACCTCAACTTCGTGTTGGAAAAATTAACTTTACCTCCTTTTGAGCCAGCAAACACAGCAGATTTAAAATATATCTCTTGGAAAACTGCTCTACTCCTGGCAATAACATCAGCATGAAGAGTGTCAGAGTTACAGGCACTAATGGCAGTGGAACCATTTATCATTTTCCACCAAGACAGGGTGTCTTTAAGAACAAACCCTACTTTTATGCCAAAGGTGGTATCAAGTGTGGCTCTCAACCAAACTATCCACTTGCCAACTTTTTATCCAAATCTACAGAATAAAGGGGAGAGACTACTGCATTCTTTGGACATTCACAGGCAGTTATGCTTCTACTTGGACAAAACCAAAGCTTTCAGAAAATCTGAGCAATTATTGGTAGCATATGCTGCAGGAGCACAGGGAAAAGCCATTTCAAAACAGACCATTTCAAAATGGATAGGACACTGTATACGTTTCTGCTATACACACCATGGAAAACCTGTACCTAACAACATTAGATCTCACTCCACCAGTGCAACAACCACTCAACTGCCTACCTCAGAGGAGTACCTACCAAGGACATTTTGGAAGCAGCAACTTGGAGTTCTGTACATTCCTTCACCAAGCACTCCCATCTGTTTCTATACTCTAAATCCAGAGCTGGCTTCGCCACTGCAGTGCTGCAGGGCCTTATAGCCACCCCTAATGCCTTATAGTACCAGCCACCCTACCTCAGCTTTGGGATTCTACCCAAGTGTAATGACTGCAGCAGTGTAACATGATGAACATAGTACAGCTTTGTACCTACCATAAATGTAGATGTTCAAGTGTATACACTGCTGCAGTCCAGGTTACCCTCCATCCCCTCTTACTTGCTGGTACGTACCTATGTCTTCTACCCTTTACTGCCTATGGGGAGTACTTGCTGGTATCTGAAAGTTGTTGATTGCTTTACTTATGTATGTTTTATTAGCAATTGGAATAGCCTACCTTTTTGGGGATACCTGACATCTGGGGCAAGAAAAACTGAAGAAAATGGCGTCAGCTGCATCTTATATACCCCTGTCGCACTGACATCAGGGGGGAGGTGACCAGCAACTGACGCCGAACCAAGACTTTGGAACTCAGGCCAACTGGGGAACTGCCTGACGGCAGGATAACCCAAGTGTAATGACTGCAGCAGTGTATACACTCAAACATCTACATTTATGGTAGGTACAAAACTGTACTTTGTCTCTTCTGGTACTTTTTTCAAGGATCTGGATGCTAGATCCATTTTGAAATCTGCTACTTGGTCTTCTGTGCACACTTTTACTGAATATTACAAGTTGGATGCCATTTCTAGGCCAGGACCATTCTTCATGGATTTTTGGAGGGCTGCTCTGTGACTTCCTCCTCCCATCCTGTCCAGTAGCTTTTGTATTCTTCCCAGTTGTAATGAATACTGCAGCAGTGATAAGGATGTACATAGTACAGTTGTGTAAGATCTTAGCATAACAGTAGATGTCCTACCTCTCACTGTTGCAGTATTCTTTCCCTCTTGCCTTCCTTCTGTTTCCTTCATGCTGGCCGAGGGGTCTTTCTTCCATTCTTTTGTTTCTTCCCTTTCTTGGATGTACATGTTGTTGCTTTTGTCTTGGGTTGCTCTGTTATCTGAGGCAGTTCAGTTCTGAGGATTAGCTGCTTGTATATCACATAAGTACCGTATGCCTTGGACATAGGATACTTCTGATATATGGAGCTTGGAAGGTGTAAAGGCTTTGGTATGCTTGACTGGACATTCGGCTGTCCACAGCAGGATATCTCAGTTATGAGGAATACTGCAACAGTGAGAAGTAGGACATCTATCGTTATGGTAAGATCTTGTACAACTGTACTTTTTTCTGTTACTGTATATGTATCTATGTCACTTTCTAAAAAAATGGTATGTTTAATAAAGATGTTAAAAAAACTGCCGAGGAGATCAGTCATTACAGTACACAGTGTGGTTCCATGGTGGACACTAGTCAAAGTAAAAGAAATAATTCTTGTTTTAAGCTATGTCATTTGGGCAGTTTTCCAGTTGCTTGTTGAGTCGCATTTAATTCTTATTTATCTGTAAAGTAATTTCTTGGAGAGATTTTTCATGTAATGCTTCACAGCAGTTAAGGCACATGCAAGGTGCCCTAAGACTGACAACTGTTGATATAACCCATGCAACTTAGGCTACTGCAACAGTGATCTTTTGGAATATGTGCTGTTATGATAAGTTTACTTATACAACTGTATTATTCTGAACTACAGAAGTGCACATACTGAATGCATTGGAAGCAGTACAGATTACTAAAAATGCAGATGCAGAACTTTAGTAAAATATGATTGAGTAATATTTATGTGAACACTGTGGGGTAGGGGGAATTAAGGGGGCAGTAGCCCCACCTTATGTGGTCAGAATATTAACTATTATGAAAATAGTTACCCCAAGTGCAGTGAGGGTAAGTTGGCATCAGCTGTCCTTACTGGCTATCAGACCACAAATATTAGTTTTATTACGAGAGTGGATATTGTACCCTGGAGTGGTGGGAGATCACTACTACTATATGCATCTCTCATAATATGTCAAAAAATTGCGAAGAGCAACTTTACAACACAGAGTTTAAATACTGATCTTACAGATTTAGATGGTAGCTAGAACAACTTTTACATTAACATGCATTTTCTGAAGGATATGAAGTCTAAACCTAAATGTCTATCATTTGTGGATAACAATCCTCAACCAGTTGCCAGAAAACCAAATTCTTTTATGCAGCAGGTATCATCATCAGTTCAGAGCTGCAATGCAAGTCAGTTAATGCATTTCATTTATTACTTTGTGCTTGTGAATTCACTAAAGTGCCAATAATGTATGTCAGAGATTGTCCAACAGATGGCCCTAGGTCCGCAATCTGGCCCATCATAGCATTTCATCTGTCCCTTGTTATGTCCTGAAGCAGACTGTTTTGAATGGACAGATACATGTTTGGCGTGGTCATGTGGCCTCCCAAACTTTGTCAAGAAATAGTAAGTGGCCCCTGAACTATATGGCAAGTGGATCTTGAGCCAAAAAGGTTGGACAGCCCTGATGTATATTATACATGAGTTGGGTGGTGCTTGGATGGGATTTCCTACTCGGCATCTAGTGTGGCAGTGCTTTGAGATGTAGCCGTTTCCATATGATTATGTACTGCATTGTTCCCTTACAATGAACTTTGACTAGTTGTATATGAGGGTATTCTGAATAGCAGTAGTTGTTCAAATAGTAGGCTCACTGCTGAAGGATAGGCTCCCTTCTTCCATTCCTCGAATACAAAGCCTCAGGTAGCCTAGTATTTATAGTGAATTTTATACCAGATAACAGATTTGTGGCATTATTTGTGTTAACTCATATTGTATATGGAGTTAGTTTTCCTCCATGTCCAGGTGCTTGTTGATTTCATACAATTTGATGGTAGACTTTACATAATTATGTTTGTCCTGGTGTGGTTTTGCTGTTCCTGGTTTAAGCTTCCACAAAAACATTTGTTGGAATTGTTAACTAATTTTTTGCCTCTTTTTGGGCACAACTAAAAATCAGGATGGTTAGTGCAGTGCCTCTGTCTTCTATAGCTTGTCTTTCTCTCTACAGTCATATCATGAGATTTTGATCACATACCAATCTGCTAAAAAGATTAGTCTGGAAGACAGACATCCACTTTTGGCTAATTCTCAGTCATGTTTCGTGCAATGGTAGTACTGTTCAAACATGCATTGTTATGGTGATTGTGACTACATTCATTTAGCTCTTCTACCAGTAGCATAGTTCAGACATGCATGTTATTCTATGTTTGCACAAATATTTTTTGTGTCTTCAAATGGTTTAAAGATAAGGCCATCCTAATCCAGAAAAAAAAAACATTTTCATTATATTGTCATATTCTTGCTCAGAATTATGTTTAATCAGAATTATGCTGCTGTTTCTTGTATTTTACTTTCTTATACTCCCCAGTTCTGTTTTTTTACAGGAAGAGTGTTGTGAGTCACTTCATTTTTCAATTGTTTCAGATTTTTCTTTTTTTTTTTTCATTTTTTTCTTTTGATAAATCTTTTTAGGTGCTTGTATACGTCTTAAAGATCCAGAACTTGCATTGGCTGTGGAAAGCTGTTTAAAAGGCCTTTTGCTTGCATTTTGTTGTGATAATTATAAAGATGAAAAAGTGTTACAGTCACTGATGTCAAAGTTTTGCAAGACTAGTAGACCTCAAATTATTGTTTCGGAATTTACAAACTCTGTTTATGATGTCCGAGCCAGGTAAGAATTTTCTTTTATTTGCTGAATTGCATTAAATTCATCTTTGTTTCAGCAGAAATCATAATGTGCAGCATAACTTTTAGTACAAAGATCAGTAGCTCCCCAACACTGTATGTTTCTTATCTAGTATTGTAATTATTGCCTAGAATGACAGGTAAGGGAAATGTATGGAAATGATGAGACTTTATTTTATTACGATTATAGATAGGGTTGTGGTGTAAATCTAGAAGTGAAAGATCTTTCTTTCTTTTGGGAGGTCTCAGCTCTCAACACTATTTTCAGAAATGGACGACTTCTCATCATTTTCACATGTCATCCTGACACTTTATTTTTTTAAATAACTGAACTATACAATTATGTCTCCAACTCTGCTACTGGTTTGGTTTCATATGATTGGTGCCTCATACAAATGCATTGTTATCTTGCATTTGTATTTCCTTCAGAATGATCCACTGTAATAGTAAGTCAAGACATTTGAGTTTTACCTGCCTTCAATTCCTGGTCAGAAATTTCACCAAATATGCCTCAGCCCTTATGAAGGCCAACACATACTGGCATTTCTTAGAAGGCTGCAGGGTAACATTGGTATTGCTAGGAGATTTCCTCATTTCTTCTTGCCACTGTTGAGTGCTTCTTATTCCTGCTTTGACACTAGAGTAATTTGTTCTGCACTGCATATCATGCTCACTGATAGGTATTTTTTTTAGAGATCTTCTGTCAGATTATCAGTTAACTATTTCTCATTATTATAGTAAACTTTAATTAAACATTACTAATTTGGAACCTATTATATTACTACTACTACTGTGGAACCATCAAATATTGAAAATTGCTTTTGACTTTTACCAGCTGATTATATTGTAATGTTTTTAAAATATTATGTAAGATATTTTTATTTCTACGTGTGTCTGTATGTTACTATGACATATTTCAGCTGACTCATCTTTTACCTAATTATTATGCTAGCTCAGCTATGATGTACTTCTTAAATGTATGTTTGTTGTCAAGCTTTACTCCCTGGGCCTCTGTTGAAAAGGATTCTTGCATGGCCCAGTTGGACTGTCCCAATAAATAAATATATAGCTTTGGACCTCAAGAGATAACTGTGCTTGGGGGCGTTGCCATGATGCTGACAGGAGCACCAATTTGTTCTTTCTAACATACAAGAACTTTTAAAAAATGGACAGAATGGATAACAAATGTGACAGCTTTAAAGAAAAATGTACCAAACAGGTGGAACAGATACATGACATTTTAAAACAGCAGAGAACTCTGATATCTTGAATGGAAGATGCCCTTAATGACATAGAAGGCAGAGTATCTGAAGATGAAAACAGTGAATTTCTGCTGTGGCAGAATACCTTATTACTAAACAAAAGTGAATTTCTGCTGTGGCAGAATACCTTATTACTAAACAAAACTGAAGACTTGGAGAACAGACCCAGGAGAAATAACATTTGTTTTTTTTGGACCACCTGAAAAAATAGGAGAAAATATGGTCAACTTTCTTACTGCCTGTTTTCCTAAGACTCTGACTTTATCTTAAGCTGTGTGGTGTGGTATAGAAAGAGCACCCAGATCTCTAGATTCTACTTCATCGAAAAGTAACTCTTCACCAAGATCAGTTATTGTTAAGTTCTTCTCATCTTAATACAAGGAGGTAATACGTAAAACAGCATGGTCCAAGTCTCCTATTAAACTGGGTGACAAACTAATAAAATTTGACAATGACTATTCCAATGCTGTGATGACCAAAAGGAAACTTTTTTGCCTCTTTAAAAAGAACTTAAGAAAAGACAGTTTAAGGCGCATTTGCTGTATATTACCAGGCTCAAAATATTCCTTCCAGATGAAATTAGATACTTTGAAGACCTAAACTCTGCACTGTCATTTTTAACAACAACAACAAAATTCTAGACTAAACCGAAGATATGGACTGGAACAGTGGTACTTTGAAGAGATAAGCAGAAGCAAATACCTGGAAATCCAATGAAAAGAAAAAAAAAAGTAAAGGGCAAATGACTATACTAAAACTGTTTTAATAACACAGTTCTTTTTCCATGACAAAATTTACCACTTCAGTTACTGGAGATATAAGTGAAAGGAAGGAAACAAGGATTTACTTATCTATAAGGTAAGTAAATGTCACTTTTCCCCCATATGTATTGCTAAGCTAATATTCTGTATTTTTCCATGTTAAATATATGCCTTATTTTAATAAGTGTTAAGAAATTAACTTTTTAACTAATAATAAACTTTCTTTACATATATATAGCCTGTTTTTTTCTTCATATATGTGCCACATAAATCCTAAAGTAATAGCTCATGATGATATAACATAATAGCAAGTTGAACACAGTACATTAAATAAGTGTGTTGTGAATGGACTGAATGTTTATGGTGTTATTAACTTTTAACTGTTAATTCACATGTAATCTGCTGGCAG
This sequence comes from Protopterus annectens, assembly GCF_019279795.1. Taxonomy (NCBI): domain Eukaryota; kingdom Metazoa; phylum Chordata; order Ceratodontiformes; family Protopteridae; genus Protopterus; species Protopterus annectens. The sequence goes on along the minus strand of NC_056725.1, from coordinate 1,051,561,898 downwards.
GTTGCCCTCAGTCGGCCTGAATATCCAAGTCTTGGGTCCTGTGTTGGTTGCTGTCTCTTCTTCCATGACGTCATGTCATCAGGAGTATAAAACAGACACCCAACGCCATTTTCTTTAGTCTTTCTTGCCGTGCGGTGCCCGAAGCAGAAGCAGTTTGCAAGTGCCGGTCGGCCGACTCCTGAAATTTTCAAATTCGAGTTTCAGAACCGAAGTCTTCCCTTAAAGCTAAGTACCCCGTTGGAGAAACTTTTTCTTGCTCCATACCGATGTCAGTAAAAGTTAATAATTGCATTACTTGTGGGAAGCAAATACCTCATAAGGATTTCCATTTGTACTGTATTCCTTGCCTAGGCCCAGATCATAACGTGCCTTGCTGTCAGTTTTGTGCAAGATTTAACCAACGCACTGTTAAGCGTCAGTATATCTTTGCTTCAAAATATTTTGGAAACAGATTTAACTACCCAGAAATGTCATCGGATAGCAATCCGACTACCGGAGTTCCCAAAACAACGCAAAGAAAAGGACAGACAGACCATCGAGGTCCAAAACTGACAAAGCTTCCCCTAAGCCAGTCGCCGGTTCGCCAGTACTCAGTGAGGCGCTTTCGCGGCCCATGATACCCACTACTTTCGAGTCGCAGGCCTCTACCGAGACCCATGTGGAGTCTGGCATGCCGCGAGATTCTCAAAGTATTGTACCCGCGGTTGTTTCTCCCTCGGATGGGTCCGGAGCCGCTGAGCAGGCACCGGCTTCTGAGGGTGTCTTCAGGCCTCAGCATTTCTATATAAAACCGACGCCACCTTCAAAATCAAAGACAAAAGCAACATCTAAAGCTAAAAAAACAACGCATGAGCCACATGCTCAGGCCTCTATGCCCCAAAAAACAGATGATCAAAATGGCTGAAGACCTAATTACCTTGATCAGGGGTTCCCAACCCCCTCCTGATAAGAGGCCTAGGCAAGACACTGCTTATGAATCTTCAGATCATGTTTCTATTTCTTCTGATTCCTCTTCTGATTAGGAATTTTCTATACCACCCTATGAGGATTCTGATGCAGAGGAATCCATCCCATCTGCATCTCCTCCCGAAGATTATTCCTTTGGAGAAACCTTGCATACTTTGAGGGAGCATTTTCACTGGGAGAGTCTAGATTTCTCAGAATAAAAAAAAAAGGCTTGGGGATTTCCTTCTCCCTCAGCATAGGCCTTTAGCCATACGTCCTGTATTAGACATTGTTGATGATGTGTTTTTGGAGTCAAGCATGACTCCAGACTCCTTGCCTCCGACTCCTAGCAAGCCAGACAGATACTACAGGGTTCTTGATTCACACAAATTTTTATTTAAAAACCCTGCTGCTGACCCTGAAACTGTCACAGGGTCCCAAAGGTGTAAAGGCCTCAACAGCTAAAAATCCTACCCCCTCTGATAGAGATTCCAGGGCGCTGGATAGATGGGGAAAGAAGGTTTATACAGCTGCAACCTTGAAAATTAGGGCCTTAAACTGCCAGTTTCATATGCTTAAATATCAACAGCATGTTATGGGATTACTGAAACAGAAAATGATCTTGATTTCTGAATGTGTGTAAAATAAAGAATTACAGGTATTATTGCATGCAGCAGAACAAGTTGGAAAGCATACTTTGCAATGTGGTTTTGATTCCTTAGAGGCCTTCTGCAGGGCCGCAGTTACTGGATCTGTGATTAGAAGGCATGCCTGGCTAAAAGAGCAAAATTTGCCAGATCATGTTGAAGCTAAATTGCTGGATGCACCTTTGCAGTATGATACTCTGTTTGGTATTAAGGCAGAAGAGGTTTTAAAGAAAATGGAAGACAAAGCTATGTCTATGCAAACTGTAAAAGACTTCTTACAAGTGCAGCCACCAAGATTCAGTAGACACTGGCCTACAAAAAATTGGTCCTTTCCTGTGTCCGACAGAGCTTCACGGGGCAAATCCAGGTGCTCTAAAGGCTCTAGATACCAATCACAGGATTCTTACAGGTCAAAGCAATGGGGTGCCTCTACCTCCAAATCTGGAGGAAATAAAGCGCAACCCTAGAGTAAACAGTCTCAATGACTTCCCTCTGCCATCACCAAGCACTTTTGGCAGCCCCCTTAGGGGGAAAATTAGCACTTCATGCTCAAAATTGGCAGTTAATAACCCAGGACAAGTGGGTATTAAACATAGTATCCCAGGGATACAGATTTCATTTCCACACTCTGCCATTTCCAAACGGTTGGCCAGATCTGCCACAAAATGAATGGGCAGAGGCACAGAAACAAGTTACACCCTTTATGGATATGGGGCTATTCAGCCAGTGCCAGAATAGGAAAAAGGACAAGGGTTTTACTCAAGGCTGTTCTTGGTACCCAGAAAAGACTAGGCTTGGCACCCAATACTGGATTTATCAATTTTGAACACATTTTTGGACATACCAAAATTCAAAATGCTAACTTTGCAGTAGCTTCTGCCCATGCTGGACAGGAATGCTTGGCTAGGACTTTAGACTTAAGAGACATACCTGCATATCCCAGTAAAGGGAATCATGCAGAAGATACCTCCACTTCGAGGATGGCTTCATGCATTACCAGTTCTCTACCCCCTGCCAGCCAAACCTTAACTACAGATGCATCAGACTATGCATGGGGGGCCCACCTGGCGGGGAGATGCATTCAGGGCATATGGAGCCCAAAACAAATGCATCTGCATATCAACCAGAAAGAGATGTTAGCTGTTCAGACTGCCCTGATAGCCTTCAAGGACTTACTTCATCCAGGACAACTACTGATAAAGACGGACAACACCACAGTTATGTGGTACATAAACAAGCAGGGGGGCACACACTCATACCCCCTTTGCAGACTAGCCATGGCATTGTGGGACACAGCCTTGACTTACCAAGTACATCTTCAAGCTCGATTCCAGTCAGGAAAACAAAATACTCTGGCAGATGACCTAAGCAGAAACCTTATGGACCCTCACGAGTGGAAACTGGATCCACAAGTCTTCAGCATGATAACAAAGAAATGGAGGAGCCCGGACATAGATCTATCTGCCTCTCTCCAGAATTATAAACTGGACAAATTCTGCACAAGGGCTTATCACAGACAAGCATGGAAAGTGGATGCCCTATCCTTCAGTTGGAAAAACCTATCAGTTTACGCCTTTCCTCCACTGCCTCTTCTTCCCATGGTCCTACTAAAGGTCAGACAAGAAAAACCAAAAATTATTCTAATTGCCCCGCCAACACTGGTATCCATTCCTAAGGAATATGTCTCAACTCCCTCCTTGGAACTTGCCTCAAATACCTCATTTACTGTCTCAGCAAAACAACCAGATCCTGCACAATCGGCTCCAAACTCTGAACCTGGCAGCATGGCTGATCATGTAGTTATTCAAACAACACCTCTCAGTAAATCTGTGATGGATGTCATTTTGGAAGCCAGAAGGCCTAGTACTAGAAAATCTTATGCTGATAAATGGAAGAGATTCTGTGCGTGGAACCAAGCACAAGGAACTGACACAGCAAAGCCAAATATTCCTCAGATTTTACAATACTTGACTGAGTTGCTTGACAAAGGCCTATCTTTTTTATCAATAAAAATCCATGCCTCTGCCATCTCGTCTCATTACAACACAGAGCCACCGATCTTTTCTCATCCTTTGCTAAAACAGTATCTTAGAGGGGCCAAAAATGTAAGGCCTCCCAGAAGATCACCAATTCCTGCATGAGACCTCAATTTTGTGTTGGAAAAGCCCACCCTGCCTCCATTTGAACCAGCTGCTACTGCAGATATAAAGTTTTTATCATGGAAAACAGCTTTACTTCTGGCAATCACTTCAGCAAGAAGGGTTTCAGAGCTACAGGTCCTAATGGCTGTGGAGCCTTTTATTATATTTTACACAGACAGGGTGTCCCTCCGGACCAATCCTTCTTTTATGCCTAAGGTGGTATCCAGTGTGGCTCTTAACCAAACTATTCACCTGCCAACTTTTTATCCAAATCTGCAGAACAAGGGGGAGCGGATTCTGCATTCCTTGGACGTACACAGACAACTAAGATTCTACTTAAACAGGACCAAATCTCTAAGAAAAACTGAGCAGCTACTGGTGGCATTTGCTGCAGGATCAGAGGGGAAAGGCTATTTCAAAGCAGACTATTTCAAAGTGGATAAGCCACTGCATTCGTTTCTGCTACTTGCATCATGGTAAACCGGTACCCAAGGGCATTAGGTATCATTCCACCAGGGCTGCATCTACATCAGCAGCTTTTCTCAGAGGGGTACCAACCAAAGACATTCTAGAAGCTGCTACTTGGAGTTCTGTTCATACTTTTACAAAGCATTATCATTTGCCTCTCTTATCTAAGTCCAGGGCAGGCTTTGCCACTGCAGTTCTGCAGGGCCTTGTAGCCACCCCTAATGCTATTTAGCTCCAGCCTCCCATCCATAGCTTTGGGATTCTACCCAAATGTAATGACTGCAACAGTGAATACACTCAAACATCTACATTTATGGCAAGTGTACACAACTGTACTTTCTCCCCTCCCTTGCTAGGATCGATATACCAAAAGAAAAGGGGGGGGGGTGTACCAAATAACTGTAACAAAAAATAAAATGATAAGAAGTGTAACAGCACAGGTTCTTAAATAGCAGAGAGCAGGTTGGTTTTAACCAGTTATACAGCCTTCTTTCTCAGTGTAACATGAATGTGGAAAGTTGTTTACTGACCGTAGTTATTTCCTTCTCACAGAGTAGTTTCTTATAGAATGATTCTTTCCTGTCCTTTTTTCTTAGGAGACAATTCAAACAGAGTTTTTTTTTTTTGTGTGTGTGTGTGTGTGTGTATAAGGAATACTGGATAAAATGTTGTTTTATGCTTGATTTTAACAAACAAATTAGGTGCAAAACAGTAAGAAGGTGTTAATTATCCTGCGCTCTGTTACATTTACCTCAAATATACTATTTTAACACTTGCAAAAACCTGGATTTCTCTCTCTCAAGTTATATAATGCATTTTCTTAGTGCTGTGGCACCCTACACAATATTGAATTAATTTCTTCAATTCAACTTTTATCCTAAGATATTATATTATTCAAATTACATTCTATTCTATTAATTTAAAGAAGGGAGAATGATCTTGGTTATGTATGTTGATGTCAGTCCCTTCCTTGGTTGACTTGTTCTGCATATGTGGGCAAGTGATATGTTATATGTTTGACAATGGTTAATATCTGTGTTTTCTGTGGATGTGCATTCTGAGCAGGAAGTGAGTGGCTCAAATACATGGCAATATTAGAAGCTCATGGTCTGAAAGTTAATTGAAAGTGTGACGTATACTAAGGGAGGGACTAATATGAAAGTAATAGCATGTTTTCGACAAAGTCAAACAAAATTACATAGTCAGTTGATAAGCTGGGAATTCACATGTATCTTAAAAAGACTGTAGTGGGTATGTTGCCAACCATATGTTATCCCTCAGTACAAATATAATTCTGGAAACAAGTTATTTTAGACATCACAGTTAGTCTTTTACTATGTTATATCTCATAGTATGTTCTAGTGAATATAATATTCTATTTATAGAAGAGACTTATTTTGAAAGATAATTCTATAGGTAAGTCCTCACAAATAGACAAAGATTTTTTTAGAGAAGTTTGTTCTTTGAAATATCATGTGTGTCTGCTATAATATTCAAGCATGTACAGTCTTGTAGTCAGAATTGAGTTTAAATAAGTTAACTAGTTATATTATCAATAATATATAATAGCATATTGGAAATATAACATGATTGTTACAAACAGTGTTAAATGTATTGTCTTTTATCTGTGTTAATCTCTTTCTTACAACTGAAAGAAATGTTTGGATTTATTATAATACTACATAGGCTCTTATAAATAGAATAGAACCAAATGACCACAAGATCTGCTATATTTTACAGTTTATAAGTTTTATAACAAGCAAATGAGTTTTTATGGTCTGAATATTATACGTATACTAACGCCTTTTAATTTTGTTAAATAAGTTAGACCTTTCATATATAGAAGTAGTAGAGTGATGCTATATACTTATTTGTGGGCAGATTATAATGTTTGAATAGGATTTCTATTCAAACCAGGAGATGTTCATCGTGTTACACTGCTGCAGTCATTACACTTGGGTTATCCTGCCATCAGGCGGTCCCGCAGTCGGCCTGAGTTCCAAAGTCTTGGTCCGGCGTCGGTTGCTGTCACTTCTTCCCTGACGTCAGTGCGCCAGGGGTATATAAGATGCATCCAATGTCATTTTCTTCAGTCTTTCTTGCCGCGCGGTGCCCGAAGCAGAAGCAGTTCGCAAGTGCCGGTCGGCCGACTCCTGAGATTTTCGAAGTTGAATTTCAGTTCCGAAGTCTTCAATAAAGCTAAGTACCCCGTTGGGGAAACTTTTTTCTTGCCTCAGACCAATGTCAGAAAAAGTTAATAATTGTATTTCTTGTGGGAAGCAAATACCTCATAAGGACTTCCACTCTTACTGTATTCCATGCCTAGGCCCTGATCACGACGTTACTAATTGTCGGTTTTGTCCTAGATTTAACAAACACAATATAAAAAAGACGTTTTCATTTTGCTTTGCACTGCTTTGGCCGAAGATTCAATTATACAATGCCATCGGATCAGCCGACGACCTCAATACCGAAAAAACACAAAGACAAGGATAAAGACAGGCATCCGAGGTCCAAAGCCGATGATGAAACCTCTTCTAGGCCAGTCGCCGGTTCGCCAATTCTCAGTGAGGCGCTTTCGCAGCCCCTGACACCCACTACCTCAGAGCCACAGGCCTCTTCCGACTCCCACGTGGAGACATCTAGGCCTCTGGAAACTCCAGGTATTGGGCCTACGGAAACTAATCCCTCAGATGGGTCCTGAGCCGCTGAGCAGGCATCGGCTTCTGAGGGTGTTTTCAGACCTTCACAACTTACCATTAAAACAACAGCCAAGACAAAGGTACCATTAAAGACAAAGAAACAAGTACAGCTTTCTTCTGGACAGTCCTCCATGCCTAAGAAACAGATGCTTAAATGGCCGAAGACCTCATTACTCTAATCAGAGGTTGCCATCCCCCTCCTGAGAAAAGGCCTAGGCAGGATACAGACTATAACTCCTCTGATCAGGTTTCCATTTCCTCTGATTCCTCTTCAGACCAGGGATACTCTCTACCCCCCCTATGAGGACTCTGATGCTGAAGAATCTATCCCTTCAGCCTCTCCTCCTGAGAATTATTCTTTTGGGGAAACTTTACATACCATGAGGGAGCATTTCCATTGGGAAAGCCAGGATTACTTAGAATCCAAGAAAAGGCTCAGGGATTTCCTCTTATTGCCTCAACACAGGCCCCTGGCTATTCCACCTGTGCTAGATATTGTGGATGATGTGTTCTCTGAATCCAGTTTATCTCCTGATTCTTTGCCCCCTGCTCCAGCCAAGCCAGATAGGTGGTATAGAGTCCCTGACTCTCACAAGTTTCTTTACAAAAACCCTTCTGCTGATCCAGAAACTATTTCCCAGGGTCCAAAAGGGGTTAAGGCTTCCATTGCAAAAAATTCAGTACTCTCTGACAGAGATTCCAGAGCTTTGGATAGATGGGGAAAGAAAGTATACACTTCTGCAACTTTAGCAGTAAGAGCTTTAAATTGCCAGTTTCACATGCTTAAGTACCAACAATATTTAATGGCTCAGTTAAAACAGAAAATGCTTGCAAGCACAGAAGCTCCTGATTCTAAAGAAATGCAGGATTTATTGCATGCAGTTGAACAGGTGGGAAAACATACTCTACAATGCGGTTTTGATTCTTTAGAGGCCTCTTGTAGAGCCGCAGTTACAGGTTCTGTGATTCGAAGACATGCTTGGTTAAAAGAACAAAGTTTACCTGATCATGTTAAGGCAAAATTATTGGATGCTCCTTTACAGCATGATACTTTGTTTGGTGTTAAGGCAGAAGAGGTATTAAAGAAAATGGAGGATAAAGCTAAATTTATGCAAACAGTCAAGGATTTCTTACAGGTACAGCCACCTTGGGTTAGCAGAAATTGGCCAACAAAGAATTGGTCCTTTCCAGTGTCAGACAGGCCACAGAGAGGCAGATACAGATGCCCAAGAGGCAGATCTCAACCCCAAGGCTCAGACAGACATTGACAGTGGGGCATCTTAACCCCAAAAGGTGGTGAGGACAAGTCTCAACCTTACAGGAAACAGTCACAATGACTTTCCCCTTCTTACCCCAAGCACGTCCCTTTTGGAAGCCCCCTTAGGGGGAAAACTAGCACTTTTTTCTCAAAACTGGCAAACAATCACCCAAGACAAATGGGTCCTGAATATTGTGTCTCAAGGTTACAGATTCCACTTTCATACTTTACCAAGGCTAAAAGGAATGCCAGACCTGCCACAAAATCAATGGGCAGAGGCACAAAAACAAATTTCAGCCCTCATGGACATGAGAGCTATTCAAAAAGTACCACAACAGGAACAAGGACAAGGATTTTACTCGAGACTCTTCCTGGTCCCCAGAAAGGACAAGGCCTGGAGGCCCATACTAGACCTTTCAATTCTGAATACTTACCTGGATATTCCGAAATCCAAAATGTTGACATTACAGCAGCTTCTACCCATGCTGGGCAAGAAGGCTTGGCTTGTTACTCTGGACCTCAAAGAGGCATACCTGCATGTCCTATCAGACAAAATTGCAGAAGATGTCTCAGATTCAAAGCTGGTACAATGCACTACCAATTCTCTGCACTGCCCTTTGGCTTATCTACTGCACCCAGAGTCTTCACAAAGTGCCTGGCACCAGTAATTGCATTTTGCAGACAAAAAGGAATTCAAATATATCCATATCTGGACGACTGCCTCATTCAAGCAGAGACAAAGGACATTCTTCTACAGCATCTGGCATTGGTAAAAAGGTTGCTAATTTCTCTAGGGTACACAGTAAACGAAAAGATGTCAAAACTAGTGCCCTCACAACAGATTATATTCCTGGGTGCCAGCTTAAATACAACGGCCCAGATGGCTTACCTAACGCCAGACAAACAAGTTCAACTAACTCAATATTTTCAGTTGCTGGCAAGAAAGTCCCATCTCCCTGCAAGAAAAATTCTGCAGGCCCTGGGATTCATGGCATCCTGCATACTGCTAATACCATATGCCAGACTGCATATGAGGAAATTACAGTGGTACCTGAAAAGTGTTTGGACTCGACACTCTCACAGTTTAGAAGCAGTAATACTAATGATTCCCTGCCTACAACAGGAGTTTCGATGGTGGGCACAGACATGTCACCTAAACACGGGTCAGCCTTTTACCCAACCCACAGCCAGGCAAACGCTAACAACAGATGCTTCGGATTACACCTGGGGAGCACACATGGCAGGAAAATGCATTTGGGGCAAGTGGACCACAGACCAGATGCATCTTCACATCAGTCAAAAAGAGATGTTGGCTGTTCAAAATGCCCTAACAGCTTTCAAGTACCTTCTACATCCAGGTCAATTACTACTAAAGACAGACAACACCACAGTAATGTGGTACATAAACAAGCAAGGGGGCACTCATTTTTATCCCCTATGCAGGCAAGCCATGACCTTGTGGAACACAGCTCTAAAGTATCAAGTTCACCTGCAAGCACAATTCCTGCCAGGAAAGAAAAATACTCTGGCAGACGATCTAAGCAGAAATATCATGGACCCTCACGATATTTTATTATTATATTAAGCCTTTTCAGGCCTGTTGGCTGTTGGTGAAGCACCCACCAAGAGGAGAAAACGCGGAGAGACGAAAGGAGTCACTTTTGAGATTTTAAGTATTTTTCCTCTGTTTATTTGCTAGGTTTTTCTGCATAGCCGCCTATTTTGAGCATTTTCTGGCGTGTTAAACTTGATTTCTGCATTAGTAACTATATTTAGAGCACAACCTAGAGCTGTTTACTGAATTTCTTGTTTGCACTTATTTTTAAAATCGTTTTTTTCTCAAAACTTGCATTTTATCTGTCTTTGGCCTAGCACTCTTGTGTGGGGTCATTTACTGCACTGTTATAACTTGTTGATACTTGTGAACCTCTGCTATCTCTGAAAAACAAAAAACAAAAAAAATCTTGCTTTTTTCCCACTTTTCTGAGATTTAAAAAAGTTCAGTTACAGGCTTGCTGTTCTTGAACTGTTTGTAAGTTTCTGTGAGGCCATTTTTTGCTTGGGCTAAAGGGAAGCCTTGATCAGTGGCAGTGAAAAACATTGAGCAGCCTGCCTGCCCCTGTGGGAGTGGTTACTGACTTAAAACTGTAGTTTTATTGGCCATTTTGGGTCAATTCCAAAACTCCTTCATCTTCCTCTCTTAAAACCTGGTTGCCTCGTGGTTTTGGCATCTTTTCAGGCTTGTTGGCTGTTGGTGAAGCACCCACCAAGAGGAGAAAACGCTGAGAGAAGAAAGGAGCCACTTTTGAGATTTTAAGTATTTTTCCTCTGTTTATTTGCTAAGTTTTTCTGCATAGCTGCCTATTTTGAGCATTTTCTGTCTTGTTTAACTTGATTTCTGCATTAGTAACTGTATTTAGAGCACAACCTAGAGCTGTTTACTGAATTTCCTGTTTGTACTTATTTTTAAAATAGTTTTTTTCTCAAAACTTGCATTTTATCTGTCTTTGGCCTAGCATTTTGTGTGGGGTCATTTACTGCACTGTTATAACTTGTTGATACTTGTGAACCTCTGCTATCTCTGAAAAAAACAAAAAAATCTTGCTTTTTTCCCACTTTTCTGAGATTTAAAAAAGTTCAGTTACAGGCTTGCTGTTCTTGAACTGTTTGTAAGTTTCTGTGAGGCCATTTTTTGCTTGGGCTAAAGGGAAGTCTCTCTGTTGATCAGTGGCAGTGAAAAACATTGAGCAGCCTGCCTGCCCCTGTGGGAGTGGTTACTGACTTGAAACTGTAGTTTTATTGGCCATTTTGGGTCAATTCCAAAACTCCTTCATCTTCCTCTCTTAAAACCCTCTTTTGTGCAGTTTTGCGCGTTTTTGAGCATAGCGCAACAGCGGGCAGCGCCGCCTAATTGGGTTTAAACTATTCCTGGCTCCACAAAGTCTGCTCTTCACTTTTTACCTTAGAACTGCTCTATCTCTCAATTTAAACACCATATTCTCATTCTAAAGCCCTTCACTGGTCCAATTAAGTAATCCTACAAGTTAGCACTATTAAACCATAAGCACTACTTACTCTTATACTCTCTACGATTACCCTGTCCTCTATTGGTCCATCTTAAATTCATTTTCCCTATATTACTCTAGCATGTCCAAAGGTCAGTCAATGGTTTCCTATCCAGTCCAGCTGGTGAATCTGGGAATTTTGAGGCAATGTTACAACTGTCTCATGTACACGGACAACCCTCTCCTCCTCCAAGCAGGTTCAAATGTATGTGAGAGATGCAACTATTTAGCCAAACTGGAGGCTGAGCTCTCTCATCTCAAAACTGGTGTAACCAGTCAGGAGGAGAAGGTAACCTCACACAACACAATTCCAGTATCACATAGTCCCACCACATCAGCGAACCAAACACACAAATACACAAAAACATACTTGGAGGCTCTAAATAAAAATATACCTAAGCAACAGAGACCTCCAAAGCAGACATCCAAGCAAACGCTACCTCAACACAAAACACGCACAACACATAACCCACAAAGTCAGTGTGCCAAGCAGCCACAGCCCTTAAGGCTGAATAACACACCTGATACTCTTGTAATAGGTGACTCTATTGTCAGACACACTGATGTCCCGCTCACCAGGCTGAATAAAGAGAAGGTCACGGTGAGCTGCCTGTTGGGTGCTAGGATCCGCCACATAACGCAAGCACTCAGGTCACTCCAAAGCAAATACAAATATGACTCAGTTATTGTACATGCTGGTGTGAATGACCTGAGATGTACCTCCCTGGACTACATGAAAAGAGACATAGAGGAGCTCTCTGATCATGTAGCCCAGGCTGGTATGACCCTGACCTTGAGCAGCATCTTACCCTCACCAAGAATGATGCCACAGTACAAAGACAAAATGATCGATTTTAACAATTGGCTAAAATTTTGGTGTCATTCAAAGGGGATCCAGTGTCTGTCAGCCTGGGATGACATGCTCGACAAGCTACGCTGCTTCGCTAGGGACGGCTTGCACCTCTCACCACTGGGCTTTCGGATATTGGCAAAGGCTCTTGCCACCTCCATAGTGCCTTTTTTAGGCAAGGCTCAAAAGTCAAACCCACCCCCATAGACAGCACAAGGAACAAGAAACTAAGGGTAATGCTGCTAAACGCCAGAAGTCTTAACCTCAAGATGCACGCACTCGAAGCTCTCCTCAGTATGGAGAACATCGCTATCTGTGCAGTGACAGAGACCTGGTTCAAGGCTCCAGAGAACACCCCAGTACTACCAAGCTATACCTCATATCATGCTTTTCGGCCCCAAAACCCGGACCGAACCACAAAAGGAGGGGGAGTTTCCATATTTATCAAGGATATCCACACCTCCAGGTTAGTGGCATTGCACGAAGTATCGGAGACCATCCATGTGCAACTAACAGTGGGCAAGACTGCTTTTCAGTTTATAGCATCCTACAGGCCACCCTCTCAAAGTCAGGAATCCCACTCTGCTTTCCTGAAAACATTGGAGAACATGAAGATCTCTCCGAACACCATTATATTGGGTGACTTCAACTACCCAAACATTGACTGGGAGCACTACTCAAGCCCCAGCACCTTAGCCCAAAGGTTCCTGGAAATTATAAACTCAAATGCTATGGAACAACTAGTCACCACTCCTGCAAGAGGGGACAACATACTAGACCTGATCATTACCAACATGGGGACTCTATGCTCCACACCAGAAGTATATCCCTCATTGGTAAGATCAGACCATAAATTAATTTCCCTGGATGTCCACATCCCAACCCCACCCCCAGCCCAGAAAACCACAGTGAAAAACTTCTCAAAAGCGAACTTCTCACTTCTCAAAACTGAAGTGGAATCCTTCAAGGCCCTAGGGCCAGTGGAAACTACGGCCCAAACTGCAGAATCCTATATAAACGCATTCTACGGACATCTCCAGGAATGCATGGATCATGCTATCCCAAACAAAACCAAGACCCAATCATCCAAAGGCAGGCGTCCAGTCTGGTGGACCCTTGCCATAAATAAACTGTACAACAGAAGGAGAACGCTACTACATGATAGAGCAAAATCCCTAATGGGGAAGGCATCTCTGATCAGTACTAGCAAAAAATTACAATCCCTCATAAAATCCTCCAAGGCCAGCTTCGAGAGAAAAATTGCACAGGACACCAAAGACAATCATAAGGCTTTTTTCAGTTATGTTAGAAACCTGGGATGCAACTCCCAGACTTGTTCTGAGTTGATTCTAAACGACAAAAAATACACTGAACCCACAGACTTCGCCAATATCCTGGCAGACAGGTTCAGTGCAAACTTCTCCACCCCCAAAAGAGCAAGTATCTATCTCGCAGAGGGCTGCCTCCCAAACATCTCTGATCCTCAGGTGAAGTCTGCCCCCTCCAAAGCAAAAACACTGCTTCCATGGGACCAGATGGCGTCCCAGGTTGCGCCCTACATGAACTCCAAGAGGAACTAATCCTCAAATAAAACAGCTATACAATCTCAGCCTCACTACAGGATATGTGCCCACAGAATGGCGTGCAGCAACAGTGGTCCCACTCCACAAAGGTGGAGCCTCACGGACCCTGAAAACTATCGCCCCATAAGCCTGACTAGCTTAGTCTGCAAGGCTATGGAGAGGATCATCTTGGAGCTCATAAACAAAGACATTGGGGACCTACAGACACTAGATCCTACCCAGTTCGGCTTTGTCAAGGGCAGATCCTGCCTTTTGAACCTGGTTGACTTCTTCGAAACAGTCACCAAAGCCATAGATGAAGGGAAGGTAGTCCACACAGCCTGTCTGGACCTTGCAAAGGCATTTGACACAATACCCCACTCGGGCATCATAGATAAGCTATCCAGCTTAAATATAAACCCCTATGTCACAAGATGGGTCGCAAACTGGCTCAAAGACAGAACCCACAGAGTGAGAGTTGCTGGAGCCATGTCCGACTCGAAACCGGTCACAAGTGGCGTCCCACAAGGTTCTGTCCTGGGACCACTCTTGTTCGGTATATACTTTTCCGAGGTACAGGCAAACGTGGGAAGACTATGGCTCACCAAGTTCGCAGACGACTGCAAACTGGGCGCCATAATCAACTCTCCAGCTGACACAGACATCCTTCAAAGAGGTCTCACAGAGACGGATGACTGGTGCCGGCGCCATGGTTTAAAGCTAAATGCCAATGTATAGTCATACCCTTTGGCAAAAACAATGTGCCCACAAATTACCACATAGGCGGAGACCCATTAAGTACAGAGAAAGTTATTAGGGACCTGGGGACCCAAGTTGATAGCAATCTCTCCTTTGAAAACCACATTGCCAAAGTGGTTAGAAAGACCTTCTACATAGCCAACCTCATCATGAAGGGTTTCACATCTAGATCAAGCGAGGTAATCGTGCCCCTTTATTCATCCCTCATCAGGCCCATCATAGAATACAATGCCCCTTTTGGGATGTACCTTACCCGACACCTGCAGCAATTAGAAAGACCCCAAAAGTATCTCACCAAGAGGATCAAGGGTCTCAAACAGATGCCATATGCTGCTCGGTTAAAAAAAACTCCAGCTCTACTCAGTTGCATACCGCCTACTTCGAGGTGATCTATGCCTGACATACAAAGCTATGTCAAATCCAGAATTAATGGACATGCTCCACCTCAGTAAATCTAAATCCCTTAGAGCCACACGCTCGAGGGACTTGAACCTCAGCACAGAAATAAATAGAACTTGCTGGAGGGACAGGTTCATAACCCAGAGGCTCCCTTGGCTCTGGAATAGAATTCCAGTTCATGCGAGGCAGAGCACCTCACTGAATCTCTTCAAGAAGAATCTCGATAGGTGGATGGGGAATCGTAGGTTTGTCCCAGGGATTACTCCTGTGTCACTATTAGACAGAGGCACAGTAAACTAAACCTTAAAAAGGGCACAGTATACTCAAATCAAGGGGTGGCGTAAGCCATACAGAATCGGGCTAGGCTTATAATTGCCCCAGGGCAGATAGCCTAGTATGAACCTATGAATGGAAATTGAATCCACAAATCTTCAGCATGGTAACGCAAAAGTGGGGATGCCCAGACATAGATCTTTTTGCCTCCCCACTGAATTGCTATCTACAAAAATTCTGCACAAGGACTTATCACAAACAAGCATGGAAAGTGGATGCTCTTCTGTTCAGCTGGAAAAACCTAAAAGTTTATACCTTCCCGCCACTGCCTCTCCTTTCAAAGGTACTCCTAAAAGCCAGACAAGAAAAAACACAGATGATCCTGATTGCTCCAGACTGGCCACGCCAGCACTGGTACCCTATCTTAAGGAACTTGGCTCAAGGCCCACCATGGATTTTGCCTCAAATTCTACACCTTCTGACTCAGCAAAACAATCAGATCCTGCACGGTCAGCTCAAAACCCTAAACCTGGCTGCATGGCAGATACATTAGTCAAACAGACAACACCTCTCTCTAAAGCTGTTATGGATGTCATTTTGGAGGCCAGGAGGCCTAGCACCAGGAAAGCTTACTCAGAAAAATGGAAGAGATTCTGCGCCTGGAACCAGGCTCAAAGCCTTGACCCTCTTGTTCCAAACATTCCTCAGATTTTACAATACTTAACTGAGATGCTGGACAGAGGCCTATCCTTCTCATCAATTAAGATCCACGCCTCTGCCATTTAAGCACATTACAACACGGATCCTCCTTTATTCTTTCATCCCTTGCTAAAGCAGTACCTCAGAGGGGCCAAAAACATAAGACCGCTCCGGAGAGCACCAACACCGACTTGGGACCTCAATTTCGTTTTGGAAAAACTGACCCTACCACCTTTTGAGCCAGCCAATACAGCCGATCTAAACTTTTTATCATGGAAAACAGCTCTGCTTCTGGCAGTAACTTCAGCACGAAGAGTCTCAGAGCTACAGGCATTAATGGCAGTGGAAGCTTTTATAATTTTTCATCAGGACAGGGTATCTTTAAGGACAAACCCTACCTTTATGCCAAAGGTGGTGTCTAGTGTGGCTCTTAACCAAACCATCCATTTGCCAACTTTTTATCCAAACTCCCAGAATAAAGGGGAGAAACTTCTGCATTCTTTGGACATACACAGGCAGCTATGCTTCTACTTGGACAAAACAAAGGCTTTCAGGAAAACTGAGCAACTGTTTGTAGCATATGCTGCAGGATCACAGGGCAAGGCTATCTCAAAGCAGACTATATCCAAATGGATAGGACACTGTATTTGGTACTGCTACACACAGCATGGAAAATTAGTCCCAAATAACATTAGGCCACATTCCACCAGGGCAACAGCCACTTCAACAGCCTTTCTCAGAGGAGTACCTACCAAGGAAATTTTGGAGGCTGCAACTTGGAGTTCAGTGCACACCTTTACCAGGCATTACCACCTGCCTCTTTACTCTAAATCCAGAGCAGGATTTGCCACTGCAGTTCTGCAGGGCCTCATAGCTAATCCTAACTCTTTATAGACCAGCCACCCAACCTCAGCTTTGGGATTCTACCCAAGTGTAATGACTGCAGCAGTGTAACATGATGAACATAGTACAATTTTGTACCTACCATAAATGTAGATGTTAGAGAGTTCACACTGCTGCAGTCCAGGTTAGCCTCCCTCCATCCCCTCTGACTAGCTGGACTTATCTATACTTTTCTATCCTATACAACCTTTGGGGTGTATTTGCTGGTAACTGAAGGTATTGTTTTTATTGTATATTTTTGATTAGCAATATGTATTGCCAAGCTACTTGGGGGCACCTGACATCTGGGGCAAGAAAAACTGAAGAAAATGGTGTTGAATGCATCTTGTATACCCCTGGCGCACTGACTTCAGGGAAGAAGCGACAGCAACCGACTCCGGACCAAGACTTTGGAACTCAGGTCGACTGCGGGACCACCTGACGGCAGGATAACCCAAGTGTAATGACTGCAGCAGTGTGAACACTCGAACATCTACATTTATGGTAGGTACAAAACTGTACTTTTTAAACTCCTTGGGGGGGATGGGAAAGAGCAGTGCATGTATAGTAGTTTACAAATTAATTTTTTTTTTGTGTGTGTGTGTATGTGTGTACTGTTGATAGAAAGTTTACGGTTAACGATATCAGTTGTCTTATACTTGTGTTTATGAGTAAGCAGTTCACTAGATGTAATAATAGATGTTGTGTTGTCCCTCTCGCCTTCTTTCTTACTGGATGGGCTCAGAGCCGATACTGGGCTCGGACTCGGCCAATAATTTAGCTCGAAGTCTCTGACTTGGCTCGTGGCTGATTGCATTGGAGTAACCCCCAGATCTCATTTGCCTCTTGATGAGTTCGGATGCTCTCTTTTTGGCCACGGCTAAGTGTTTCTTGATTACATTACTAATAGCTGTTTTTGACAATTTTCTTGTTATTAAAGTTATTGTAGTTCATAGTTTAGGTAGTTTAACCTTTCCATAGCTTTTTGTCATAATTCGTTTGTCACCTGTTGTGTTGTTGCTTATTGGCCGTTCACTAGGCCTATCCTATCCATGTTTGTCTTATGGTAATTGTGTATTTCCCTTTAACTCGTTTAAGTTAGAGATTTAAAGGTAACCAGTTTTTTATTAAAGAGTTTGTGTTGTCTGTTCCCTGTCAGCTCGGCTAAGTCCATTTAAGTTAGAGGGCCTAGCACCCGTTTAACTTAGAGGGTAGAGCTTTAGTTCCCTGTACTGTGTTTTGCTGTGTGTTAGCATGTCTAAAGAGTCTAGCGATAAAGAACCCAAAGTCTCTGGGTTCAAGAAATGCCAACAATCCTCCCAAAAGAGTTGGGCACAGCATGTGTGTGTGTGTGTGTGTGTGTGTGTGTACTGCTTAGGTTCTATTCACTTGCAGGAATCCTGCAGATTTTGTCACTCCTTCAGCTCTCGAGTGTTGCATGAGAAGAAAAACTGACTTTACAAGGTTTAATAAAGCCTTCTTTTGATGAAACTTTACAATCTTCTCCAACAACTAGTGACAAGTCCAAGAGACCTTCCTCGTCATCCTCTTCTTTGGCTCATTGAAAGCCTCCAAAGAAATTGCCTAAATTGACTGAGGAATCTATCTCCTCAGCTCCGCCACCTTCGGAACCAAGGGAGACAATTGATGCAGACAAATCTAGCTCTTCAGTTCCGAAGTCTTTGGAACCGACAGAGACTACTTCTCGGAGCCGGTCCGTGGAATTAGAACCAGTAAATCCGACTTTGAGATCCCCTATTCTTCAAAGGTGTCAATCCCCCACTCTTTCATCCAGGTCCTCAAGGAACTTATCAGATGACAATGTGGAAAGGGTGGTGCACAGGCTTTTGAATTCACCGGTGCTGGAAAAGTTGTTGTTAGCGCTGACCCCACAGGTCTCGGAGCCACCCAAGAGGACTACATCCACTATTCCTCTTTGGAGCCGGAATGCCAGATAACTCCTGTGGTAGACCCTTCGGTTCCGAGACCCCTTTGGGATTCTTCGGAACCATTGCCTGCTCCAACACTTTTGGTGCCGTCCGGAGTGTCTAGGAGCTGTAGTTCTGCGGTCGGCTCCAGGGGGGAGTCTCGGACCAGAGTCTCTTTAGTTCCTAGTCTGCCCATCTGCGTGGGTGAGTTTGGCTCCTACATCGGCCTCGGAGCCAATCTCCTTGGTGCCAGGGATTTCCTCCACTTCCTCTGAACCAGGGGTGTTCTTGGAGCCGGGGGGGATTGGCCATCGAGGTGGAGTGTGCTGTCCCCTCCTGCAGCTCTACTCAGGAATACTGGCATTCTTCCCCCTCAGGCACTGGCGTCTGCTTTGGCACCATCCTATCCACAGGACAGCAGAGATTCAGGGCCTCAGGAAGCCCCATCGGGCGAGCCCCACTCTTCTGAGACCTCTGCAGACTTCACGTCTGAGGAGCCACCTCAGAAGAGGATATGCAAAAGGAAGCATGTAGACTCCCCTGCTGAGTCTATCACTTCTGACACTGACCTCGAGGAAGCAGAAGGGTCCCCACAGTTGTCCTCTGAAGATATCTCTTTCTCAGATATCCTAAAGATCCCAAAACAGAGAGGCGACTGGAAAACCCATCAACCCTTCTAATGAGAAGTCAGTGTACCTGAATGCCTTTGGATCTCAACCTTCAGCCTCCTGAGTTTCTCCGCCTTTCGATGCGCTTATGGATTTGGGTAGTTGAAAGGCATGGGAGTCACCAGACACTATGGAGCCAGTCCGTAAGAGGTCAGATAAGTCACTGTCAGCTCCTTTGGATAAGGAATTTCTCTCAAAAGGTGTACCCGTAGATGCTATGGTGGTGGCAGCAGCCACTAAAAAGGAACTCTCGACGCCCTCATTTGTCCATCCGCTGAATAAGGGTTCTCGAACGATGGACAGATACGGGAAGTGTGTTTTCTCGTAAGTGACTTTCACCCTCAGATCGGTGAACTACCTCACACACTTTACAAGACTTCAAAGAGTTCTCCTGAAGGAGTTAGGAAATACTCTACAGGGTTCATTATCTGCGGAGGTCTCAGAAAAAGTGACCGCCCAGCTATCCACCTTAAATTCCATAGTCAACTCCTCCATGAGACTGATATCGTATGCTGCAGATGGGAGTGACCAGAGCAGTGGGTTCCGGAGTTTCCCTGAGGAAGCACTCCTGGATGTACTTATGCAACTTTGCAGAGCCCTTCAAGTCTACCTTTACCAACGCCCCTTTTGATGGTTCCTCCTTTTTTATACCAAAGGTCAAGGACACACTCACCAGATGTGAGCAGGAAGGGAAAACTCTCTTTGCCGTTGGAGTACATTTTTCCGTACCTTCAAGACCTTATCCAAAATGCCAAAAATGTGGAAAGATGTGGTTCAGAAGATCCCAGGGAATTTTTCAAGACGCATGAGGTGAACCCTTCCCCAAGGGCAGAGGGGGAAGCAATAATGGTAGACGTAGCCCACGTGGCAGGGGGGCCCACAAACCAGGGTGACCGCGATTCCTTTGGCGGCCGACCCAATCAGTGCTCCTGAAAGGAAGCCCATCTGCTCTTCTCTGGAGGCAGTTGGGGGGCGATTAACTTCGTACTCAGAATCCTAGCGAAATATCACAAGAGGTAAGTGAGTACAAAGTATAATATCCAAAGGATATGTCATTCCCTTTTGCCAGCCCATTCCACAGATCAGAAAAATCCCAGATGTTCCACCCAGTCAGAGGGAACAAGCAACCATAGCAATCCAAGAGTTACTAAAGAAAAGAGTCATCCAAGAAGTCCCTGCAGACCAAATAGGATTCAGAACTTACTCGAGATTCTTTTTAGTACCAAAAAGAACAGGGGACTGGAGACCCATTTTGGATCTCAGCAAGTTGAACAAATCTGTAAAGAAGTCTAAGTCCCAAATGGGGGCACTGCAGTCTATTCTTCCCTTTTTAGGGAAAGACGTTTGAATGTGCTCAGTAGACCTCCAGGATGCGTGCTACCACATAAAAATGGACAACAGACCATCAAGGAGTCGTCTATGCTTCCGGCTGGGAGCCAGTCATTATCACTTAAAAGCTCTGCCTTTGGACTCACTACAGCCTCCAGAGTGTTCACCAAATGCATGGCAGTAGTAATGGCTCACCTGAGACCCCTGGGGTTCCAAGTGTTTTCATACCTGGACGACTGGCTGCTAACTGCCACCACCAAGCATCTACTTCTACAGGCCAGGAACACTACACTGAAACTTTGTGCTCAGTTAGGTATAACAGTGAATTTTCAAAAATCTGCCTTGTCTTGTCAACATATTATATTTATCAGCGCAGATCTAAACACTATTTTTATGATGGCTTACCTTCTGCCCGACTTCTCCGTACTCAGACAGCAAATAGTCAACATTCTTCCCGGGAGCAAAGTAAAAAAGTAGTCGTAACACTTCTTGGAATCATGGCGTCAACCATATCTCTTGTCCCTCTAGCCAGGATGCACATGAGAATCCTTCACTAGCTTCTGTTTGCTCAGTGGTCTCTTCAAAAACTTCCTGTGTCTCATCAGATACGATAACAAATTCATGCAAGAGAGATCTCCTGTGGTGGCTTCATTCCGATCATGTGACCCTCTGAAGATCCTTTGATCCACAGCAACCTGTTGCTATGGTGACCACATACGCTTCCCAGATAGGGTGGGGTGGCATTTATCTGGGAAGAGCAGTCCAAGGCACATGGCAAGAACATGAGGCTCAGTTGCACAGTAGTGTTCTAGAGATGAAAGCAGTGCTTCTGGCATTGCAAGCACTTCAGGATTCTCTCCCACTTGGAACGATTACAATCCAGTCAGACAACATGCCCGTAGTCTAGTACATAAACAAGCAAGGAGGAACTAAATCATACCCCCTTTGTTGAGAGGTGATAAGAGTATGGCAATGGGCAGTCTCTTCCCAACGTTTTCTGGTAGCAATGCACATCCCAGGGAAATCCACCGTGATGGCCAACAAGCTCAGCAGGGCAATTTTAATGCCTCACGAGTGGTCTCTGAAATAGAGCATAGCGGACAAGATTTTCCAAACTTGGGGGTCAGCCTTGCTGCGACTTATTTGCAACCCCCCTGAATACCAAATGCAACAGCTACTTTGCCCTAATCCCCCCACTGGGGGAGACACCGAGAGATGCAATTGTTCACGATTGGCCCTTGGGACTACTGTATGCCTTTCCTCCCTTTCCGCTAATTCCCAAAGTCATTCAGAAAGCCAAGGTCTTGGGAAACGGGCTAATTCTCATTGCTGCATATTGGCCTCGTCAGATTTGGTTCCATTTCCTCTGGCCTCATCTTCAGGAGAAGCCATGCACTCTGGACCTAGTCCCAGACCTTCTGACTCGTATGTTAGGTCTGCTTCATCCTTCTCTCCAGACCCTCAATTTGACAGCTTGACTGCTCCATTTCCAAACATAGTCAGGCTTCCAAATTTTACTCCAGCAGTCAAACACATTTTGGTCTCTTCTCATAAGGCTTCCACCAGGAAATTGTATTCCAGCAAATGAAAGAGAGTCTTGTACTAGGCAAGAAACATAGATCCCTTTTATGCCTCTGTTAGTTTAACTTTAGAATTCCTAACAGAACTTTTTCAGCAAGGCTCTGCTGCAGCTACAGTTAGTCTAATTTCCAATTATCACATCAGTGAATACACTCCTAATCTTATGTGACACAGGCTGTGTAAAGCATGTTTAAAAGGAACTTGTTTGTTGAAGCCTCCCATTAAAGAACCTCTATCACCTTGGGATTTAAATTTCGTTCTTACTTATCTAACTTTACCCCCTTTTGAGCCTGCTTCTTCATGCAATCTAAAGTTTCTCTCCTGGAAGACCGTCTTGTTAGTGGCCATTACATCTGCACGTAGAGTCTCAGAGATGCAAGCTCTATCAATTAAACCACCATATCTAATCTTTCATAAGGATAGAGTATACTTGAGGACTAATCCATCTTTCATGCCAAAAGTCTGCTCTCAATCCAATCTGAGCCAGTCTGTTGAACTTCCAATTTTTTTTCGTAATCATTCCACCATGGCAGAATACAAACTACATCAGTTGGAGGCACACAGGCAACTGAGATTTTATTTATGTAGAACCAAAGATTTCAGGAAAACAGACCAGCTATTTGCTTCCTTTTCTCAAGCAAAGCGAGGCAAAGCAGTATCAAAAGTTACACTCTCAAATTGGCTTACTAGTTGTATTACCTTTATATACACTTCTAACAATAGAAGTCTACCTTTCAAAATCAAAGACGATTCAACTAGAGCTCTAGCAACTTCATCTGCTTTATGCTGCACTATCTACGGACAGCATTTGTGCAGCGGCTACATGGACCAGGCCCCATATTTTTATTACTCATTACAAGGTAGATTTGGCCTCCAGGGACAGAGCTTCTTTTGGGTCCGCAGTGCTTAAGGGTGTACTCCCATAAGCCACCCGGGAAAATGGTGCTAGGGACGCTGTCCCATTCAGTAAGAAAGAAGGCGAGAGGGACAACATGACATAAAGAAGTTATGTACTTACCATAGCATTCCATGTTTGTCCTCTCACCCTTCTTTCTTATGTCCCTCCCTCCTTCCCCCAGCCAAGGCTGCTAGAGGACTCCGATGAGAGTTTTTTTTCTGTTCTTCTACTGAGAGAGTTTGTCTGAAATTGCTCGTTTTTCCTGTTATATGTATTTTGTGAGTGTGTGTGTCTGTGTGTGCGTGTGGGTATATTTATTTATATATAAGTAATATATATATATATGTTTTTTTTTTTTTAGTTTTTTTTTTCTGTTATGTAAATAGGAATATACTTCCATTTATGGTTAGCAGCAAACAAGATCTGGGGGTTACTCCAATGCATTGTGGGATAGGTATTCAGCCATGAGCCAAGTCAAAGACTTTGAGCTAGTGTATTGGCAGAGTCAGAGCTGAGTATCGGGTCTGAAACCATCCAGTAAGAAAGAAGGGTGAGAGAGGACAACAAACATGGAACGTTATGGTAAGTACACTACTTTTTTTTCAGTACCATATTATTTACAAATGTATGAAAGTATTATATGTAATAATTTATTTTTTCCTATTTTGGTAGTATGGCCAAGTTGAAATACATATCAGTTAATATCAGTGGATTAAATAATGGTTGTAAAAGGAATATTTATCCAAATTTTTAAAAAAAATATTTAATTCCCAAGTTATCTTTTTACAAGAAATGCATTTAATAAAATAAGATTTGGACACACTTGATACTAAGCACTATTCTGTATTGACTAGTTCTCATTCTAAACAGAAGAGGGGTGACTAATGGAAACATTCTTGGCCTCTATCTAAAATCCTGAATACATTTATTGATAAAAGGCAAGTTTTGTTCAGTGACTTTACAGATTCAAAGTAAGCTATGCGCTTTTATTGACATCTGTTTGATACCTGGATTGGGAATACAAACAAACAGTTGAGCATCAAAGGGAAACATTATTTTTGTAGGTGACTTTAATTGTATTTTATCTGACAAAGATACCAACACTATCTGTAAAAGGAAGAAGCCTGCCCCAGTCAAAGCTTTGATGGAGTTCATTGACCTAAGTAATATGAGAGATATAAATGAGTTTTCAGTACCAGGCTCTCACTCTTCTTTTCACATTTCTCACGCAGGCATGGAACACAGTCACAAATAGATAGTGTATATGTTTCAGATGAGATCACTAGTAGAATAGATAATGCTAAACTAGTCTCTTGCCCACTGTCAGATCGTAACGCAATAACATTTGAAGTTCTATTGAATTATAGTAATAACATCCCAGTTAACTGAGTAATACTACATATGTAACCAATATGAAAGACTTTAAGGAGTTCTTTAATATAGAAATTCAAACTTTTATTGAAATTAATCATACAGGTAACGCTTCGAGAATTTTGTGTGGGACTCTTTTAAAGCATATCTTTTTGGCAAAATTACAAGTTGGTATGCACAAAAAAGAAACATTGTCACAAAAAATCAATAGATTTATAGAAGAAAATTGATCATTTAAAATTAGATAGTCTAAAGGAAATAAATGGCTTAAATAGTAAATATTTATAAGTTTTCCAACATAAAACTATGATAAATTTAGAAAATATTAAAATAGCTAATTATTCCATAAATCCTAAATCCATTCATAAATTGTCTACTAGAAAAAAATGAGTAAATCTAACCATCTCAAAGAATTATATTTCTGTAGTAGTGAAAAGGTTACTAAAATGGAAGATATTCTACTTTTCAGGTCTCATTTTAATAAGATTAAGCAATACACAAACAATGGATGCATAAGCTCGAATTAAAAAATTTATAAAAATATACTGAAAATAGATCAAATAAAAATAATTGACAATCCGATATCAATGTCTCAACTCAAAATTCAAACTAATCAATTAAAACCCAGTAAGGCACCTGGAAATGACTCTATAATACCTGACTTATACAAAATGATGCCTAAGGATGCTTTGAGTATTGTACTAGAGGTTTTTTTTCAATATTTAAAGGACTTAAGGTATCACCATTCTGGAAATACACCCTAATATCCCCAGTTTTAAAACCTGACAAGGACTCAACACAGTGTTCTTCATATAGACCAATTTCTATATTAAATGTAGAGTATAAAATATTTACGGCAATCTATGTCTCTAGAATAAAACAGTTTCTTCCAATGTTGATAAACAGTGGTCAGACTGGGTTTATAATGAACAAGAACACATATGATATTATCAAGACAATACTATGGTAATATCAAGAGAATACTATCAGTAATTGATTACACTAATAATTCAAAAGAACTAACTTTGGTTATTCTGGTTATCAGTAGCGCATTTGATTCAATTGGGAGTATTGGAAGAATGTAATTTTTCAAACAATTTCTTAACCTTCTCCATGAAAACTCATTTGTCTATGTTAAGATAGACCCATATACTTGCCAATCAATCATGATTACTAAAAGTACTAAACAAGGTTGTCCCTTGACCCCATTGCTTTTTGCTCTAGTTATGGAAACTTTTGCAAATTATATAAAAACATCAAAGGCATACTAATAAATGATTTAAATTCCAAAGTATAATTATTTGCAGATAACACCCTATTAACAGTGACTGACTGCAGTTCTTCTCTTATTGCAGTATTCCAAACAATAGAAGTATTCCAGGAGAAATTGGGATACAGTTTTAGTAAGACTGAAGTACTACCTGTTATAGTATTAATAAAATGGATAAGAAATTGCATAAATACATTGTGAAAGATGATAAGTTCACTTACTTGGGGATAATCATTGCTGATAATATTAAAGGTATAACAACCCTTAATTATAATACATACATAAATCCCATACAACAAACTGTGTTAATACATGGAATAAATTTTATTTTACAAAGGAGAGACTGTCCTTAATTAAAACGTTTTTTCTTACTAAAATTCTATATATAATACAATCTTTATCCCTCCCACTCCCCCAAAATAGAAAAGAGTAGAATTCTTTGTTTTTGAGATTTTTGTTTTCCTAATAAGCCTAGATTGACTTTAAACCATCACATTAGGGTTGGGAGGGTGGGGTAGCGGTTAAGGTGTTTGCCTTACAAACACAAGGTACAGGGTTTGAGTCTCGCAACGGATACTTGGCTAAGCTTAAAATGGCTTACAAGGGCAGTTAGCTTAGTACTAATCTATGAACCTATAATCTATTAGAGAGTGGTTATCGGGTGGTATTGGTCTTGCACATTTAGAATTATATTCCTTATCCTCAATTGTTAAGACAATAATTTCTTGGTTAAATAATTAAAATGCCAGATGAAAAGATATTCAGAGAGGTATTCGGGGTAAATCCAGTAATTTAACAAATTCATAGCATACTAAAATAGCTACTAATAAATTACATTGGTTAGTAAAAGACTATTTTATGGAAAACAAAAACAAACCATTTAACTCTTGTATTAGTATGATAATAACATTCTTTAAAACTTTCATTTTCAGGAGCCCTGAATAATAAAGCTTAGATTTTCTTTGTACTTCCAATTGCCTACACTCAAAATAGTATTAATACGTTTCCATGGCTACATTTAAAGAGAAAAAGACTGTTGTATGGTTATCAATTACTAGACAATAGGAAGTTATAAACTGTTGACTATGTCATTGGTAAGTTTGAGTTAAGCAAAGACATATGATTAGAAACTCAAAATTGTAGTGAACTGTGTGAACGTAAGATAAACCTAATGCAACCAATAGTGAGAAATTCTTTCTTCGCATTTATTGATTTACTCATTATTCTAATGCACCCAAATATAATTGGAAAGGGACTTCTATCTAAAATATATAAGTTACTTAAGAAATCAACAGTATGTCACAGAGAAAGCAATTGGGATTATTTTAGATTTGTTAATAACTCCCTAAGTGAAGGTGATAAAAAAAGTAATACTCCAGTCTTCAAAACAGTCTACATCATCACTAAGGTGGAGGATATTTTTCTGGAAGTTCTTGCATATAGAGGTGAATTTATGTTTAATAAAGACATACGATGCTGCGGATGTAAACTAAATGTTAAAGCTGACTGACACCATATGTTTTACAATTCTATAAAACATAAAACATATTGGGATAATATGAATTCTCTCTGTCTGTTTTTAATGATAAAACAAGAGATTTGGTCAGCATAAATTTATTTAATACACCTATTCCCACTTGTGTCATGAAAATAAATGCCCTCTTTTATGGAGTATATTAACATTAGCAAGAAAAGTCCTCCCCATGAATTGGAAGAAGCAGACTACTCCTACTATGAAGGAATTAGAAAAGGAAAAGTCATCGCCAAGAACGACTCCTACTATGAAGGAATTAGAAAAGTCATTCCCAAAAACTGGAAGAATCAAACTACTACTACTATGAAGGAATTAGAAAAGGAAAAGTCATCGCCAAGAACGACTCCTACTATGAAGGAATTAGAAAAGTCATTGCCAAGAACTGGAAGAATCAGACAACTCCTACTACGAAGGAATTTGTACACTTGGCAACTGAAGTTTGTCATCTTGAACTTATCAAGACAAATTGTTATACTCCTAAAAATCGCGTTCTTGGTACCTCTGTTTTCCATCATACTTCCAGCATTTGCTATCTGCTTGAGAAATTCTCTGAAGTCTGCTTTGCGTATAAAAATTCCTGTGCAATCAAAAATACTAAACATTGTGGATTTAGTGGCATATTTGAGAACCAGATGACCGCCCATTGTTTCTTTGTAAATTGCCTTCCTAGTCTATCTTTGTAGGAGTATATTAAATGTTTTGTTATTGTTTTAGATGCAACATTCATCTGTCTCTTTGAAAGGTATTTTTTTTACTAACTGGAATTACAAGTCAGGCTCTGCAATGTGCTTAGGCATCCTTGAATAATTCTGAAATGTAATGAACATGGCAATAATGCAGTCTTCTGCAGACAGAATCTCTGTACTAGCAAATGTGTTAGTACATTTCAAAGGACAAAAGTTGTGATGTTGACATCTTGTTTATTTCTTGGAAAGAGTTATTGCGTCATGAATTCATCTTGCCTGGTAACAAAAATAAACATGGTCACTCACTCCTTTGTTACTGTGAGCTTGCTTGACAAGTTATTTTTGATTTGTCTTCTAATGTAAATATTTGTAGATACATCATAGACTTAAGTCAGAGGTTATGATGCTGTAAAATGTACTGCAGTCTTGATTTTGGTTTGAGATTGTACTGTCTCCTCTTCAAGTATTTGAAGGTTCAACATAGAAAATATCTTGTATGTAATAAACTGGCAATTTACCTGAATGCTTTAAAGTGGCATTCTCATTTGTATGCTAGACATAACTAACAAATAAAGGTTCCACTAATCCAGGGAAACATAGAAATTGACATGTCTATAATTAAGCTTGTTGTAAACATGTCTAAAGCTACATGGAGCCACACAGTAGGGTGTGGCAGAAAGACTAAAAAGAGGAAGTTGCTAGGAGTCCACATTACGGTAGCAGAGTATGAACCTGATTTGAACAATGGGAAAGTGATAAATGGAGTAATTGAACTTCAGATGACTGAGTAAGAAATTTCCTTTTTAATAAATTATGTATTTAGAGAGACCTTTAGAAAGTATTAGTTTTCATCATGCATCAAGTAAGTCTATCTGTTAAAGTTTTATCTGTTTTGCCACATATTCAGGTATTTTATATATAAGTACAGATATGTAGTGAAGTAGTTATTCAAGACACTGAGTTTCATTCTAATAACTTTCTGCAGTAATTATCACAGTAACCAGCAAAAAAAATCTGTTACATGTAATATTTTTTGTCAAAATATGCATACTCAGAAGTCTTAAAGCAGTGATGGCAATGTGTCTATGAATAAATACTTAAAAGTAGAACTCAGAAATTTGGTGTTATAGATATTCCAGGAAATAGTATGTTATGTAATTTCATTTTTTTTTAAGAAAGTTTACTGCAGATGTATTTGCATACATCCTAAAGAGCCTTGAGATAAGTGAAAAATGTCCATTAATTGAACAGTGTGCGTTTAATTCCAAAGAAATGATGTACAGAGCCTTTTCACAGCTAACACACATACATTTTTTCAGTGATTTAATATGCTCCAAATGAATTTTACTTGACTTTGAGTTATCATAAAGGTCAACAGAAACACACAGTTTGTACAGTCCACTGACGTTCCTGAATAAAGTAACAAGCATTTATTGGTGACTTGCTGTCCAAACTTCAGAAGTGCGTATGCAGAGTACATATATAATAAAAGTGATTCATCAGATCTTTTTCTTCCAACATTGTATAACTGCCATAAGTTGTACCTTATTTTTAAGAACCAGATATTTTTACTTTAATCCTCTAAGAAGAGAGAGCTTTAAGTCATTTTTAACAGGATGCTGATTCTTAAACCTTTTGGTATATAATCTGAGTCATCTACAGTAAACTCTCAGTTAACTGGAATTCAAGCAACTGTCAAAAGAAAAAAAAATCGAAGAAATACAGTACAGTTTTTATGTGTTGCGCTTTGTTCCCCCCCCCCCCCCGCAGAAACATAACTTACATTGTTAGATTTTTAGAGTTTTAAAAAGGAAGATAGTAATAAATTCCCTCTCTCCCCAAGCTGAGAATAAGTCAAAACAAACAGAATAGGGTACAGTATTAGTCAGGCCGATTTTTAATAGCAACTCTCAAGCAACCAGAAACTATAGTTATCTAGCATCTGCCAATCCCCATGGATGCCGGTTAACTGAGAGTTTACTGTACAAAGCTTTCTACAACTTTCATGTTTTCTTGCATCAGTGACATGCATATCACTCAAAACTATTTAGCTATATGTTAGGTTTAGTTGCATGGAAAAGTGTAAAGTTACTTTTCTGCTATCATTAAAAGATTCTGAGACAAAATGTAGAGACTCTACTAGCAGAATTGAATATAAACGGGTATGGCATGCTTGACATTTTAATGCTTCTGTATCTAAAGAGATGATGTAAATAGTATGAAATACTTTTAGTACTGTAATTTTATTTTAAAGTAATATTTACTTAAAGCCAAACTAATTTTAAATCTTAAGAATCAGAAATAAAACCATACCAGCAACTAGGATTAACGGCTCATTCTTAATACAACAAACAACTACTGTTATCACAAAAAAAGTAAATACAAATGAGCTGAAACACGGCCAGGGGATAAACTTTAATAGCACGAAAAAAGAAAAAAAGTTAGCGCTTTTACAAGTCAGCGGCTTGCTTCATCAGACCGTATATTTAAACATAACAGAATGTGCATGCTTTATAGCATTCAAATCTTGTAACATCCATGTTACATTGTAGCAAGTCAAAAAACATCTTAGTGATGTTTATGGTCTGAAAGCGCTGTTACTGTCGGGTGTCACATTGCAGTAACGCCTAACAAATTTATCTTTTATCCAATTTTGAGTTATAATCATGACACTCCATACACTGCTTAAAGATTTGGTAACTTGGTTTAATGTCAAAAAGACCATTTTACTGTTATATAGCTTATTTCAAGGTTATAAAAACTTTGGTTGTTACCATATTTAAAGAGACAAACCAAGACTGAAGCAGGGGGTCACATTCAAAATTATGAGCTGTACATTGCCTGATGTGAGATTTTTTACAGTTCAAATTCTGTTTTGTGTTATAGTACACTGCAGTAACAGGTTTGTTTTCACAGAATTTGTCATTGACATGTACATCAGTGTGTGTAAAAATATAATGTTATATGTGGCATATGAAAAACTTAAAATTATATTTAGGTATGACATTTTTGTTTTTAAGTAACAAATTATAACATTACTTAAAATCAGGAAGTGCAGCAAAGGGAAATGAGAATAAGGTTATGTAACAGTTATCCATTACTTAACTGTGTAACTTTGTTTTAATACATTGCACATTTAAGGAGCAATTGTGGGAATATATTAATGTTTTATTTTCATGTGAGATGCAACATTCATCTGGC
Source organism: Protopterus annectens (assembly GCF_019279795.1). Taxonomy (NCBI): domain Eukaryota; kingdom Metazoa; phylum Chordata; order Ceratodontiformes; family Protopteridae; genus Protopterus; species Protopterus annectens. The sequence goes on along the minus strand of NC_056725.1, from coordinate 1,051,530,782 downwards.
TCTGTGAAATGGATTTTGTATATATTTTTTTCTAATTGCAGTTACAGGTCAGCATGACATAAGATGAATTTGCAGTGAACTTAAGACATCCTTGAGCAATTCTGATACTTAAGGAACATGGCAGTAATACAGTTTTCTAGCAGACAAAATGTCTCTTGACAATTATGCTAGTACATTTCTGAGGATGAAAAGTGTAAAGTGGACTTCGATTATTTCATCTGTCCCTTTGTTACTCTGGGCTCGCATAACTTGTCTTCTCTGATTTATCATATAATGTAAATATTTGTAAATGCAGACTAGGTTTATGTAAAAATGCATTGTTGCTTTTAGTCTGAGATTGTATCATTTTGTTTCCTGTAAAGGTTATGTAAAAGATTCAAAATAGAAGACATCTTGTACGTTGTAAACTTAAAATATAGCTGAATGCTTCAAAGTGGTGTTCTCATTTCTGCACTAGAAATATATAACAGTCTTGCCAATCTTTTCTAACCTCCACTGATTCTCATAGTTGTGCAGTATTTTATATGCCTTACTAATTACCCCTTTTTTAACAGCAGCTTCTGCTCTAGACTGTACTAAAAATTCTACCAAAGCTGGTCTTTAATTTACAACTCCACTCTCCCTTTCTCGTTGTCTGTACTCTGTCAATCCCTCATATGGAAGGCAGTCTGTAACCTGCAGTCCAAACTTCAGCTTGTCCTCCAACTCTATTATAGGTTCATAGGTGTGTACTAGGCTGATGATCACAAGGACCTTTTTAAGCCTAGCCATACATCCTAATTCAAGTACTGGCACCCTTGATAGTGTAAGCAGCAGCTTGGGAGATGAACTAGTTGGAGGCTGCCCATGTCCATTAACAACATAGTTGCCAATATAGGGATAGATTTCCTGTTCCCCATCCAATTGTCCAAGTTACATTTGAATTGGGTTGGGAGGAACTCTGCTTCGCATGGATGGGGAGCCTGTTACAGAGGAGGAGTACTCTCTAGGATACATACCAATATCTCCAACCGGTCCTCTTTATATCACAGGCAGGGTTTAAGTCTTTAGAATGGGTAATTCTTATGTTATTTGTTTTGCAGTTATGCAAGAGGTCCATCAGGGTGGGGGTCTGGTAATGCCTGGTATGATGAGCATTGATGTCCCCTCAACAGCTTGTAGGAGACCAAATACAGGGATAGGGCCTTGAGGTGATCTGCATAGGACATGTTACTTATGCCCTGTATTCTTTTAGTTGAGGAAACTGTAGATGTTCCAGTTGTTGGATGTGCCCAAGTACATACCAAAGGGGGCATTGTACTCGGTGATGGGTCTGATAAATGCCGAATACAGTGTAACAATGACTTCCTTGGACCTAGATGCTGTATCTTTGTTTACAAGTTGTACAGCATAGAATGATTTTCTCACTACTGTAGACACATGTTGGTCAAAGGCTAGAATACTATGTGTGTCCACAAGTCCCTGACTACTGGGTTAACTCTTAGGGGTGTGTTGCCAGTGTGATAATTACCAGGGGTGGTGACTTCCTGAAGGATGCTGTTATGCATTTCTTGTTATTTAGTTTTAGTCTATTGCTCTGACACAGTTATTTGTCTGTGTCAGCCCTTTCTGGAGAATATTTGTGTCAGTGAGGGATTTAGTCAGCCAGAGGCCATTAACATTGGCCTTGATTTCAGAGAAGTAAATGCCAAAAAGGAGCGGTCCCAGGACTGATGCCTGAGGGACTACCCAAATCTAACTTCCTGGGTCCTGTCTGCGAGCCAGCTGTCTATCCAGTGGGTGATGTAAGGGTTTATTCCTAACCTCTTGAGTTTGTCTACAATTCCAGAGTTGGGCATTGTATCAGATGCCTTGGCCAGGTCAAGGTAGCAGCGTGAACTGTTTTGCCCTCATCCACTGCTTTGTTGACCTTCTCAAAGAAGTCCACTAGGTTGAGTAGGTATGACATGCCCTTGACAGAACCAAACTGGGTTAGGTCCCAGTGTGTGGAGGTTTTCTATGTCATTACTGATCATTTCCATATTTCTTTCCGTGGGTTTGCATATGAGACTTTCTTTTTGCCTGTACTCTGATATCAGTCCTTGCTAGGGAAGGTAGTCTCTAACCTGCAGTCCAAATAAATTCTTAGCCTCTTCCCTTTCTATTATTTTTCCCTCTCTAGCTATTTGCTTCCAATACCTTGGTTCCTTTGCCAGTTTTCTCCAATAAATTCCAGCCCCCAGTTGCCTGTATTCCTAATTGCAGTCATCCCTATCATCAGAATCTCCTTTCTCTACTCCCGTGTTGGCTTAGTTCTTAGAATACTTTTGCTACTTTATGGATATAATATTCTCTGTGATTATTGTTCTTCTCTTTAAAGGCCTGCATCCAAAATTGTGGTCTCTCTTTGTTTCTTGAGCTTCACCCCTGTTTCAGAATCATTCCTTTCCACTTTGAATTATAGTTTTCTGCTTGTGCTATGTATTGGAGCCTTAGCTGTGTAGCTGTGAAATACCCCTTCAAATTGGGTAATCCCAGTCCGCACTGTCCTATTGGAAGAATCAGCTTATCCCACTTGACTCTTGCTGTCTTCCCCTCCTAGATAAAGTCTGTCAGCTTTTTAATAATTGCTATCCACAACTTCTCCTCCGGTTGATAAAACTATGCCTGGCCTGTGTATACAATTGATGGACTAAAAACATTTTGACTGCTTGTATCTTGTTGTTCATATCCAAATAACAAAGCTTCCATTTTCTTAGTTTTTGTATTATCTTTTGTTTAGTCTCTTCCCTCATATCCTTAGCTGTCACACCAGAATCTCTGATCCATACTTCTAAGTAGTTCATTTTTTTTCTCAAAAATTTCAAATACATTTGAATGAATTCCACAGTATTTATATACAACATCTTAAATTAACTGTACATTATTTACAATGGCCTGACACTATAACAGATCTTAATGTATGCAGTTACTTTATAAGTATGTCCAGTCCATTATCAGAGTGTCTGATCAATTATTGTATAGTGTCAGTCACCGGTAAGACTTTTCCCCAAGGGTTGTTGATAATTGGCTTTGGATAAATTCTTAGGTCTTTAATTTTAATTTCCAATAATGCTGTTGTTTTCAATAGGCTGTAGAAGTCTTCCAAAGTTGGTAGTATGTTTGTATTCCATCTTCTTCTTGTACACTTCCTTGAAATTGCAAGTATAGTCCATACTAGATACATGTGACCTTCGTTCACATTTAATAATACAAGAGCTTTAGTTAAATAAAATGATTCATTAAATAAAGTTTATAGAAAGTTAATACCATTCCAAAATGTTTTAATTTTAACACAGTCAAAGAAAATGTGGTTCCAATCTGCATCGTGTACTTGCTCACATCTCCAACATATTCCTTTTATGGAAGAACTAATTTTACTGATTCTGTCTGGGATTAAAAATGCTCTGTGCAAGCATTTCCAATTAAAAACTTTCCACTATTGTGTAAAGGATGTATATTTTATCGATAATAAGATATTTGTTTTAATATCTTCAGTTAACTGTATTGAGTGTCCTTTTGTTATATATTCCCAATATGAGGTTTTGGGTGGTGTTTTATATTTTGTAAAATTTTGAAATACTGTTTCCCATATTAGTCATTGTATATGATTTCATATATGTATTTTGTAAATTTAGGTATTTCTTTAAATGAAAAATTGTTAATAATTCTACTTAAATCTTGCAAATATGAAAGAATACTCTGTAAAGTTAGTCAGTCCTGTTGTGTAATTTTGCATGTTGTTTTTATTACTTGCATATCTAAAACTTTTAGTTCTTTGATACACTGGAGCCAACAAATAAATCCTTTCTGTTCCCAAGAATTAATAATTTCTCTATATATTTTATGTGGAAAGTTCTTTGCTACTATAAATGGTGTTAAAAGATCAAACTAGATTTTTAAATCTATATTTGCATTAATAATTTTCCTAAATGAGTCAATGTAATAATTAAATTATTAGCAATGTCCAAAGACGTTAAGGTCTCAGGATTCAAGAAGTGTGACTCGTGCTGTCAGAAAATGTCTCTGACAAACGGTCACACTTCTTGTGTCTATTGCTTGGGGCCTTTACACCTGCAGGACTCTTGTTCCGTTTGTCATGGATTTAGGTCGAGTCCTGCAGGAAAGGTGTCACAAGCTCATTCTAAGGGGCTTGTTAAAGCCTGATGACTCCCCGTCCAAGTCTGGCTCGGGGAAGTCATCAAAAACCACCAAACCCTCGGCTCCATTTTCTGAGCCGAGGGCTGGTGTTGTCGAGACGGCTCCGACCTCGGTTCCGGCTGGCTCCGAGGCGAGCAAAGTGGGTTCCGCTTTGAAACCATCATCGGAGCCGACCCCAGCGCGCAAGCGCTCTAGGTCCCCTTCTTTAGAGTCCGTCAGATCGGCTCCGAGGTCCCCCCTCCTGTCGGAGCGGAGTCATAGGACTCATTCATCGAGATCTTCCAGGCTCTCCGATCACGACATCGAGAGGGTGGTCAGTAGACTCATAAAATCTCAGGCGCTGGCCCAAATGCTTCAGAGCCCATCTCACCAGACTGTGGCTCCTTCGATACAGTTATCCATTCCTCTTTCGACTCATCTCTCGAGTTCGGAGCCGGAGTTCGTCGGAACCGTGACCTTGCCCACGTCGGAGCCGATACCTCCTCCTTCGGCTCCGGTGTCGTCTGCTCCGATCTCTTTATTGGTTCCGTCCGTGGAGAGGTCCAGGCGCCGGGACTCAATTGTCGGCTCCGAGGGGGCGAGTGGCATCGGACCCTTTTCCGACCACGCTCTCCCTCTCGGAGCTTCGGCTCTGGTTAGTTCGGCCCCGACATCATTCTCGGAGCCTTCTCTGTCGGTTCCGGGGGCGGTTCCGGCCTCTTCGGAGCCGGAGCTACCTTTGGTGTCTGATGGGGGAGCCTTGGAGGTGATGAGGAGTGTGCTGGACCCAGTGTCCACTCCAAGGTTAAGTTCTGCGGCTCCTCCCTCTGTATTGCCTGTTACGGTCTCTGGCCACCCTCCTATACCCGACAGCAGAGATCCAAAGCGTAGGGTACCCACTTTGGGTGTCTCCTCCTCTTCCGAGGGCTCTCCTGAAGTTTCAGGGGAACCCCCTAGGAAAAGAAAGTGCAAGAAGAAGCACATAGACTCCCCCGAGTCTGTCACGTCGGACACCGACTTGAATGAGTTGGAGGGTTCCCCCAGATCCCCCTCTGAGGATGTCTCCTTTTCAGACATCTTGGAGATCCTAAGACAGAGGGGAAATTGGTCCACTCTCAAACCTTCCGAGGACGAGTCGGTTTACCTTAACGCCTTTGGATCTCGCCCTTCCACCTCCTGGGTGTCTCCCCCTTTCGACCCACTAATGGAGGTAGTGGCTAGAAAGGCGTGGGCAGCTCCTGATTCAATGGAACCTACCCCTAGGAGGCCTTCTAAATTTATTTCTGCACCAGATAACAAATCCTTTCTCACCAAAGGTGTTTAAGTTGATGCTATGGTGGTAGCAGCAGCCACTAAGAAGGAATTAGCTGATCCTTCTGTACCTGTTCATCCTCCTAACAAAGAGTCCAGGACCATGGACAGGTACGGTAAGTGGACCTTTGCTTCAGCGACATTTTCTATGCGATCGCTGAACTATTTATGTCATTTCACCCGCCTTCAGAGAGACTTGCTCACAGAGCTGGGTGAAACGGTACAGGATCTTTCTGCTGCGGGGTTTAAGGACAAAATAAACTCTCAGCTGGCTACCCTGAACTCCATTGTTAACTCCTCCATGCGGCTAATCTCTTATGCAGCCGATGGAGCAAGTAGGGCCGCTGGCACAGGCATTGTGTTGAGACGTCACGCTTGGATGCGACTCTGTAACTTTGCCAACCCCTTCAAGGTGTCCTTCACCAACACCCCCTTTGACGGTTCGGAATTGTTCGGGCCTCAGGTGAAGAATACCCTCACCAGATGCGAGCAAGATGGTAATACTCTCTCTGCCGTGGGAGTCCGTTTTTCCACTCCTTCTAGACCTTATCCTAAAGGACAGAGGGGTGGAAAGATGTGGTTCCGCAAACCACATGGAGTCGCGCCTCATTCCTACATTCGCTACATTCCATCAACCTCACAGCTTGGTTGCTCCACTTCCAGCCATAGCCAGGCTTCCCCTTATTTCTCCTCCTGTTCGTGATATCATTCTGGCTTCCCATAAGTCCAATACTAGGAAGACTTATGCGAGTAAATGGAAGCGTTTTTCACACTGGGCACAAACTAGATCCTTAGATCCTTTCCATGCACCCATTCATGAGGTTCTAGACTTTCTGGCGGAGCTTTTTCATTCGGGGTCATCATCGGCCACTATCAGGGTACAATTAGCGGCCATTGCTAATTTTCATGTTGGACTCTCAGAAGCAAATATGTCCCACAAACTCTGTAAAGCCTTTCTCAAGGGCATCTTGTTGCTCAGACCTCCAGTCAAAGATCCACCCCCACAATGGGATTTGAATTTAGTTCTAACCTCACTAATTCTACCCCCTTTTGAACCGGCAGCTTCTTGCTCCCTCAAACTTCTTTCTTGGAAAATGCTGTTTTTAGTAGCTATAACATCTGCCAGAAGGGTATCGGAACTTCAAGCCTTGTCTGTCCGTCCTCCCTATTTGGTTTTTCATAAAGATAGGGTAACTCTCAGAACAAACCCTTCCTTCCTACCAAAAGTGTTATCAGAAGCAAATCTAAACCACTCCATTGATTTGCCCGTCTTTTTCCCAGACTATACCAACAGGGCTGAACAAACATTACATTCATTAGATGTTCATCGCCAATTACGGTATTACCTAGACAGGACAAAACAATTCAGAAAGTCAGACCAGCTCTTCCTCTCTTATGCTGCAGGCAAGAAAGGGCTTCCAGTATCGAAAGTTACTCTTTCCAGATGGCTGACATCTATTATTACCTTGATCTATGAGTTGAGACACAGGCAACTACCCTCTAGGCCTAAAGCTCATTCAACCAGGGCACTATCAACTTCAACGGCTTTTCAAGCAAGGTTACCACTAGATGCCATTTGTGCAGCAGCTACATGGGCATCCAAACATACCTTTATTGCCCATTACAAGCTTGATCTAGCCTCCAGAAATAGAGCTGATTTTGGTTCCACTGTACTCAGGAGTCTGTTCCATTGAGCCACCCAGGACTAAGATGCTAGGGATGCTGTCCCATCCAGCAAGAATGAAGGCGAGAATGACAACTTAACATTAAGAAGTTATATCTTACCATAACGTTCCATGTTAGTTGTCTTCTTCTCGCCTTCTTTCTGCGTCCCTCCCTCCTGCCCCCTAGCCTGGATAGACTCGAGGTTCTGAGTCCTTCCATTTCTGGAGATACAATATGTTGCGTCTTTCATGGTATCCTTAGTGTTACTAGCAGGTAATCTGTACTCGTAAAAGAGGATTATAATATTATTATTATAATATTACTTTTTATACTATGTCTTAGCTTCCAAACGAGATCTGGGGAGTTAGCGCATGGTATTGTGGGATATAGGGCTGCCTCGAGCCGGTAAAAATAGCTCTCGAGCTATAATATAGGCCGAGTCGGAGCCGAGGATCGGCTCCGAACCCATCCAGCAAGAAAGAAGGCGAGAAGACAACTAACATGGAACGTTATGGTAAGACATAACTTAATATATATGCTGGAATTCTGGAGTTAAAGGTTAATGGTTTGTACCCATTTTGAAGTTTTAGCATCAATGAATTGTGGTCTGAAAAGGGGCAGGGAGTGATTGAGAGTTTAATGATTTTAGAGTGCAAGTCATGGGCAAGCAAATATTTTATCTATTCTAGTTTGGGTACCAAATCTGTGATCTTGATGAGAAAACAACAAAGATTTATCTTCTTTAAATTTGAAAGTATCTACAAGATGAAATGATTCTATAATCCCACTTGTTTAAAGCCTTTGATACAGCAGATATACGCAGAAGTCTTGTTTGTAGTTTCAGAAATATCAAATATACAATTAAAATCTCCTCCTAATATTAAGTTGCTTTTATGATTATTGGAAATGAAATCCAAGTGTGGTTTTTTTAACAGTTCTTGTTCCAGTGCCTGGAAACCAGTATAGATTGGCTAGGGTCCATATTCTGTTATTATATTTAACTATTACAAATGCCATAAGGCCTTCTTTATCTTCATACTTATAAATGATTTCTGGGTTAATCACATTTGTTTTCCATAAAATTGTTACCCCTTTAGTCTTTGTCTTATAAGTGGATTGTGCCAGTATCATATATTCCTTAGGATTCCATTTGTAATTTGTTTTGAAATTAGTTTCTTTAAGGAAGACTATTTGTGCTTTCTTCAGTTTTAAATATTTCAGTAGATTTGATCTCTTGCCAGGATTGTTTAAGCCATTGCTATTTAAAGATAATAAAGTTAAATCCATCTTAGGACTGTGCATTTTTATTTTATTGTGACTATTAAACATTTTTCTTTGATGAATATAAATTATATGTTTGAGCTTTTAAAGGAAATTATCATTTTTATACTTTGAGTGTTTACCAATAAAGTAATGTTTTGGTCAGGCATGCTAAAAATGTTTTTGTGAAATAAATTTAAATTAATAAATGTTAACAAAACTAAGATCCGCACTAGCCATGAAATGAAAATCATTCATAATCTGATGGATAAACCTAAATCCATCAGATTATCACTCATATCTTGACAATCCAGAACATCTGAGCTCCATAAATTGAATTATCATATGGAGAATATTTGTAATAGGAATAAGTAATATTTATATTATTTTGAACATATATAGTACTATTGTAGATTAGACAGAATTCTAATACAGTATAAATGCCTACCTATTGTATAAGCAAATAATATTTACATGAAAGATAGATGACACGCAATTCAATCATAGTAAAGTCGGATGTATCATATATATATCTCTATATCTGTGTGTATTATATATATACCGCTCCTTGGCAGACCAAACATACTAGAGCCTTGATGGAAAGTCATGACAAGATATGGACATTATGACCAAAACTAAGACCCCTTCTCTCCTACAGACTTACAAAGAACTTAGACATCAAATAAAAAAAATTATCAACAAAGACAGGATCAATGTCTACGCAAACCCTCCCACTACCCTAAAATCTGAACCTAAAAAATTCCAGAACTCAATCATATACTGCATCCAGGAAACCCTTCCCCTCCCATCCCATGCCCAAATAAAATTTTTGAAGAAACTGCCACTAAATTTAACAATCATTTTATTAATTCAATAACTACCATAATTAATTACCTCCCCACTAGTAAAAATACTAAAAACCCCACTTTCTCATCTTCCCCTTCTTCTCCTTCTAACACTTTCTCAACTAAATATATTAAATCTCTACTCTCTAAACTCAAACACTGCTCCCCCTCAGCTGATAGCCTACCCTCTTATTTCCTACATATAGCTGCTGAACCCCTAACCTATCCAGTATCCATCCTGATCAACCGATCTATCTCTGAATTATACGTTCCATCAATATGGAAAATTTTCTACACATTACCCATACATAAGAGAGGTAATTCTTCTGATATATCAAACTTCAGACCAATTGCTATACTGTCTCCCCTCTCCAAGATTCTTGAGAAATGTATTCACAAGCAGATAATGCAGTACCTTCTCCAATAGAACCTTCTAACACACACAACATGGATTTCGTCCCAAACACAGCACTACAACTGCACTAATATCCTTCATTAATACTGTATCACTGGCCCGTGACAATAATAATATAGTCTCATGCCTGTTCCTTGACCTGTCCAAAACCTTTGACACCGTCTCCCATCCCCTCATCCTAGACAAACTCTCTCACCTAAGATTGTCTTCTCCCACCATTTCCTGGTTTTCCAGCAAGCTGTTAAATGGCACTCTGCTCTTTCTCCTCCCCTAGCGTCCCAATGGGTGTCCCCCAAGGATCCATACTGGGGCCACTGCTCTTCAATATTTTCACCAACCTACTTTACACTTCTTGTCCCAACTCCACACTTGTACAATATGTTGATGATTCTACAGTCATCACCATTGCTGACAATCCATCTGACTTCCACTCTACTACCCAAGCATCATTCAACACCATAGAGACATGGCTTTGTGACAACAAATTAATTCTCAACCCTAAGAAAACTAGGCTCCTACTCTTCCTCCCAAAAAACCTCATCAATCTCAAAACAACATTTTCCATCCTATCTAGCAATAGCACTGTCATTACCTCTGACCCTAGCACTAAACTGCTAGGAGTCCTAATAGATGATCAGCTTAAATTTGATCTCCAAATCACCACCTTTATCAGAAAGACTCACCAGAAACTCTGACTCCTTTACTGAAACAAAAGACATTTAACCAAATCAGTCAGAATAACACTCTCCCATGAATTTCTTCTTCACACCCTCCTTTAAAGCTCTCAATTTTACACAAATCTTAACACCACACTCATAACCCGATTTGAAACTACGTATAATAAAGTTGCCAGATTTGCTGCAAACCAAACCTACAAGTCACACCATTGCCTATCTCTTAAACAATTGCAGTGGCTCAAATTCCCTCATTTGCTGCTACTACAGCAACTGTTAATTATCCACTCTATTCTCTAGCTACCATCTTTCTACCCTAGCCTTCAATCAATTATAACTAAATATTCCCCAACCAGGGCACTACGTAGCTCAGACCAAGACTTCCTACAGACCTATAAACCCAAAACCAAATCAGGGTGTTTACTGTATAACTATAACCCTGCTACAACTTGGAACCAACTACCCCTAGAAATTAGGTCCTTTGGCCAAACAAAACATTTCAAACTAGCCACTCGGGAATACCTAATAAATAAATGGTCCTGCCATTGTAGTCATCCTCCCTGAAACTACCTAACCCTAGCTTCTGTCTCTCATCCCTCCTTTCTTTTCCACTGTCTGTCTTAATATTCATCTACCTCTCTGTCTCGTTGCTTAACCTCTACATTACCTTACTACTCCATCTGTACCTATACTGTATATAACTACTTGGGAATAATGAACACGGTTTTCCCTACATTGACATTGTACCTAAGTTTTTGTTGTAAGAATTCTGACATTGTACTCTACTGCTTTTCTGTATGATTTGTTGTAAATGCTTTTTGCTGTTTGATCTCTAACATTTGTACCCAGCTGTTTTCTGTAAAATGTTATTTCTCTAATTGTTTTAGCTGCCAATACAATTTTCTTGCTGACTGTATGTAAAATGTTAATACTGATTGCGGAGCTTTTCCTCGGGTCTCCACTGAAAACGAGCTTAATGCTCAGCTGGACTAACCCGGTTAACAAATGTAAAATAAATAGATAAAATAAAACCTCAGTAAAAGATTATACCACACAGTTATTTAACATATTCACCCTTATTGATGAAATATTTCAAAACTTATTACTTAATATAGATAGATGGTAATAATATTTATACCTAATGTTTATAATACAATGTATTTTACTGGATATATCAGAAGTTATATATTTCATTGTTTGCCAGCATTTAAGAAATCACTTTTTTTGTTGCTAACTTAAAGCATCAAGTTTGTTTTATGTGAACATTGATGAAAGTTAGTGCATGTTAATTATCAGTGCATCCCTCTTCCCCCCATTCCCTACACATAAGGATTTTCATATCTGTCATTTCTTATTATAAAATGAGTAAAATTATAGGTTAAAAACAACAAATTCACTTATTGTAATTAATGATTAAAAGTTTTGTTTCCATATTCATAAATTGCCATTTTATGGCATATACTGAAAGTTTTTAGATTTAAATGGCAACATTCTATTTTGCATAATCAGCAAAGGTTAAACTGAGTGATTATTGTCAATTTAATACTTTTTGTTCAGAATGTGATTGTTACGTTCTGTGACATTCCTAGTTCAGGCTTCTATTGTTTCCCTTGAACAACTTTGTCATATTGATGTCATGCATAAAACATTAGTTACCTTGGTAACCGCTTAAGTATTATATATGGTCAAGATGGGTTACAAAACCTGCAATTCAGGTTAAAGCAATTACATGACTTGTTATGCACATTCACTTATATAAGAAAATCATCATTCCCCTAGATGTTCAATACAGTGTATGTCATTTATGACAAGTTAAGACAGTAGTGTTATACACAAGCTCATGTTATTAAACCCTGTCTTTAATATCTAAATTCAGCATACTGCTTCATCTTATATGACGATTGTATATTTTATGTCTAGATTTACTAAAATCATACATTACATAACTATTGTGTGTGTGTTTTTTTTTTTTTTTTTGGCTGTTGCTTAGTTATTTGAGAAGACCACAAGCTATAATGCTTATTCTTATTATTAGCTCCTTCCAAACATGTTTATACAGTCCATAGACTTTAAATTATGAGACCCTTTTAGTTTCTTATTTGTTATAAGCATATTTCCATCCTTACATACACACATCAGTCCTTCAAGCACGGGCAACAATGCTCATCCAGTTTTGCCAGAATGCCATTCACTAGTTCATGTGGTGTGTTTCCAGGCTGTTCTTAAAATATCCAAACCAGTATTTGTCCTTTTCCATTTTACCACCATGTTCTATGCAGTGGCCACTCTGCCAGTGAACCACTCAACACACCTTCCATTCCCACAGATATTTCCACGAAGGAAATCTGATGACTCTCTAGCACTTCCAGGCAACCCCAAACACCCCTAGAATCAGCTGTCCTCGTATGCTCAACACATCTGAGCAAGCTCTCCTCCTAGACCACTGCAAAGGGTACTGCACAAGACCAAGTGCTCTTAGTCTTTTACAATAACTCAGACTTCCACTTTTATGTTAGTCCTTAATATGTTTGGACCAAAATACATTTTAAATGTAAAATTGCGCCTTTTTTTTTTTTTTACTTGAGCTAAACAAAGTGTTGGGAGACCATCAATATGCGTACATGTGGTTTTAAACAGACCTTTTATTATATATCTTTTTAAAAAAAACAAAAACTTCATTGCCAAGAATCATCTTGGAGGCTCCTCAAAGCCATTAAACATTATTGTCACTCTGTCTCTGTTACCATAGCAACCTGGGGGCATCTGTTTCTGTTAGTGTGTCTGTGTACTGCATATCAGAGGCTCGCGATGCACCTGAAGCAAAGCTTCACTTCTGCAACTTCAAACCTAAATTCCCTCCCTTTCAGCGAGGCAGCAGCCAAGAAAAGAACGAAAAGTAAGCAGATAAAAAAACAAAAAAAACCCTCCAACAAGCCACCACAACAAGCATTAACACATTCTTCCAGCCTTCCCACCTCTCACTCGACAGATGCATAACCAAACTATTCGTTGCCAAAATATCCCAAATCACAGTTTTATCCACCCCCTTCCCCTGAATCCAGGCTAAAACACCAAATAGCTCATCCTAATACACAAGCATCAGTAAACCTCGATCACAGCTTCCCAGAGACAGAAACGGCAACATACATCTGCCAGACACAGCTGCATCCATGCACACCATGTCTGGTTTAATAAACATTTGAAGCTATAATACCTGCCATAATTGATATTAACTATACTAGCTGCCAGACACGGGTGCTTCCACGCACACCATATCAGGATTAATCAAACAGTACTCAAAGCTATACCTGCCTTAATTGATATTAACTATTTTTATACAGAATAATAATGACATTTGTACTAAGAGCTTGCTACTATTACTTTACCAGGATATACTTGACATTTCTAAATCATACTTTAACTGAAGAAGGCATTAGTCTCCATGACAGCATTTTTTTAATCACTCTACTGTTACTGCTATTATATATGTTGTTATTTTGTTACATTTGAGTCTGAACACTGATGAATGGTACCTTGTTGAATTAGTTATTTAATTACTTAAATTACTATAAGTAAAATCAATGAAAAATGAACAAGATAAGTATTCACCAAGTTCAAATAGGGGAATAGAAACTTCTATGGTTGTATAATATGTTGCTTTGTTTGGCTTGTATATAATGTAAATAGTAACCCATCTTGACCTACCTTTGTTTGTGAAGAATTATTGGATTCTTTGAACATTCTGAATGAATCATTACTGTTTCTCAGTTGTTTAAGAAATCCTCCTTTTTTTCTTTCTTTCTTTTTTTTTTTTTTTTTTTTTTTAATAAAAACAGATGGCAAGTGATCTACCATATCAGTTGATACTTTGAGAGATGTAGTTGTAAGAGGTTTTTATTTTTGAGAGAGCTATCTTGGAATCAGTTTTTTTTCTTTTTTCTAGCATCAGTCCAAGGATTTGTTTATTTTTTTCTTTTGAGAGTAGGGGCCATCCATTCCATTTCTTCTGGGATAGACACTATGTTGTTGTTGTTTGATGAAAATAGTAGCTTCTTCTAAGTCATTAAAGGTTCTCATCTCATTGGCAAAATTATTTTTATCTTGGCTGGAAAGGCCAGCTGTGCTTTGTTTTGTTTTAACAGTTTTAATATTGGCCAGGCTTTTTTTTACTTTGTTCTAGTATTCTGGAAGAATAAACACTGTTAAACCTCATCAGGCTTTGATTGTATTTTTTGGGTGATTTTCTCCAAGCAGATTTTAATATTAGTTCCTTTTCCAGAAATGAAAGAAATTTTATAACTATGGATTTAGGTGGAGTATTTGTTGAGTTAGAAGCAGGTTTTCTCAGTGCTCTATGCGCCCTTTCAATTCCAAATGAAAGTCCTTCTTTCAAGTCTAAAAATTCAGGAATCCAAGTTAAGAATGAAATAATGTCTTCTCCTTCAGTGTTTTCAGGCAGGCCAAATATCTCTATGGTGTTTCTACTTTCCCTGTTTTCTACGTCATCTATTTTGTTAAGCAGCCATGTATTCTGTTTAAGCAGAAATTCTTTTTGGAATTCTTCCACCGAGTCTCCCTTCAGTGTCATTTAGAGAAGTCTCTATATTTGTTAGGTTTTGTATGGTGGTGTTGTCATAGTTCCTTAAGAGCATCAGTCTGTTTTTGAGAATTTAATTTGAGGTTTTCTAAGTCATTTTTAAAGCCATCCATCTTCAAAGATAGTTCTTGTAAGGTAGATGTCATCAGTTGCAGTTCATTTTTCAAAGCAGCATCTGGATGAGAATTCCTTGAGTTGTTCATATTCAGTGACTCAATGCATCTCCAAGTTACTTGACAGGAACATTTTTGTACATCTCCACCAAAATTGATATTTATTGTAGTTTAGTAGTTTAATAGATTTCTGAGTTTTTAAACTTGAAAATAAAAAAAATTCCTATATTGTAGTAATTTATAAAGCTCTCAAAATTCACTGCTCTCAGTTGGCCATCCTAAGTATTTCATTCTGTGTCCCCATAGATATGTAAACAATTTGTGTGTGGGTACAGAATTTGCCACTATTGCCTTTGTTATATTTTGCTTCATTAATTTTGTATCCCAAAAAGATTTGAAACTGTCTCAAAATGTTCCACAACACTGTAATGTCTCTCTCTGGTTTTGTCAGGTATAAAATAATATCCTCTGCAAATACAGCCAACTTTTCTTTACTACCATAATAATTATATCCTTGAATTTCTGAGTCCCTTATTTTCTTTGCCAGTTATATGGAAGTAACAAAGAGGAAAGAGGATACCCCTGCCTGGTTCCTCTGCTCAAGCAGAAATTATTAAAGAGGACCCCACCCACCTTAATTTTCACCTCCTAATCAGCCTTCTAATTTTTTCAAAAAATGCACATGCTTCCATTGTCCTCCTCATAAAGTCCCAGCTTACTCTGTCAAATGCTTTCTCTGCATCAAGACCCACCAATAACAATGGCATTTTTGTACATTCTACTTCCCACTGGATCATCAGTATTTGGTTAAAGTCAAATGTTTGCTTCCCTTCCACAAAACCACATTGATCCATATCTGTCAATTTTGGCATTACATTTGTCATTCTTTTGCTCATTATAGATGTGAACAATTTATAATCATGGCTTAGAATGGGCCTGTATGAAGCTGGGGTCTGATGGATCTTTACCCTCTTTAGGTATTCTAGCTACCACTGCTTTCTTCCAGTATGTTGGTACTTCTCCTCCTGTTAAAATACTGTTAAACAAAACCTTCCAGGTCTTTGAGTTTTTTCCTCCGAGCTTCCAAACTTCCACAGGAATACCATCTATTCCTGGGGGCTTTCTATTGATTGGTTGTACATTACAATATCTCTTCTTATCCTAACCATTAGTAATTGAGCCTCATCTACCTTTAACCCTGGCATATTTAATTCTTCTGTAAACATCCTTGTTATGGGCTCCCTAAAACCTTTCTACTTTCTGTTGCCTGAATCATTGTAGTAAAAGTTTTTATACTGTGGTATGCCATCCATCTACAACATCTTCCTCCCTCAGGTCGTTTAGGAACCTAACAGAAGTGGATGTGGACAGGATGATGAGAAAGTTTTTCAGAACCCATATTCATTTGGGAGTTATTCCAGCTCTGTCTTCCATTGGATCCATGACCCTACCTTCAATACAACCTCAACCTTTGACTCCTATTCGTATCAGTCCATTGGTTTTGGAGACTTTGGATTTGAGACTTTTGAGCTTTTCTGTGTCTGATCCGAAGGGCTGCGCCTTTGACTCTGACAGAAATGGCACCAACTCTATTGGACTAAGAAGGGTCCCTGAGCCTTAGCGTTGGCGCGAGATCTGGTGGAGGGATTGGGTTAGACTCTGATGTTCTTGGAGCCTTCCCTTCCTCTCAAAGCCATGATCCTGTCTTGTTGAGACTTTTCTCCTATGGCTTCTGCTTCTCACATCATGAAGAGAGGTTTTTCCAGTTCCATGGACATGACATCTTTTCCCCCTCCGGTCCACCCCATTTTCAACTGCCTACTGTGGATCCTGGGTCTTTTCATTCTCACCCATCGGGACAGCTGGTCTAATCAAGTATGAAGACTATCTTAATTCAGGATTCCGCTGGCACTTCTGAGCTCTCTTGGAAGCATACATATAAAAGGACACAATTGGATTCCCCACAACAGTTAACAGAAGACACTGACTTTCATGAAGGTGAAGGGTCCCCCAGATCACATCATGAGGATGTCTCTTTCAGTGAAATGCTTGAATTTTTGAGACACAAAGATGGCTTGTCTTCTGACCCTCCCCCTTTCCTAGAGGAGTCCTTGTTTCCCCAGGCTTTTGGAACTGGGTCACCTATGACTTTGGTAGTCCCTCCAACAAATGGGATGGTAGACCTCCTTTCCTGCTAGGCTTGAAAGGATCCGGATGTCAGAGTCTGTTCCCCAAAGACCATTGCACCCAATGATAGTCCTCATTGAAGCAAGGAACCAATAGCAGATGCTGTGGTGGTTGCAACAGCCACCAAGAAAGAGCTTGAGAAACAGAGTTTTTCTGTCCATCCTCATAACAGAGTTCACGGCATTGGACAGATTTGAGAAGCATTTCTATGCTTTAGCAACCTTTGCCATTAGGTCACTGAATTATTTGGCAGACATTATGAGATTTAGAAGAAACTCATCAGTTTTCCAATACCCTCTCAGGGTCCATGTCTGCTGAGGACAAGAAGAGTGTTTCTTCTTAACTGGCCACTCTACAGTCCGTATTGAATGTTTCCATGAAACTGATTTCTCATACCTCAGAGGGGAGCTTCGAGAGCTGCAGGTTCAAGAATTGCCATAAGAAGTCACTCCTGGATGTGACTTTGTGGACTCCTTCCAGTCTTTATTCATCAATGCCCCTTTTGTTGGTTCCACCTTGTTTGGCCCTAAGGTGAAGGAGATCCTCTGTAGGATGAGCAGGATTGGAAGACATTATGTGTTGTGGGAATCTGTTTTTTTACCCCTCAGAGGACCTTCTCTCGAAACCAGAAAGGAAGCGTAATGATGTGGTTCAGAAAGACACAAGGTTCTTTCCAGGACTCTTACGGAGACAGATCCCCTAATGGTAGAGGTGAAGCTCTAATAGAAGATGCCCCCCCCCCCCCCCCGTACAGAGGCGGCCTTAACACCGGGGCTCAGAGGTCTTTTTTCAGAGCAGTCTTTTCAGTGCCCCTGAAGGGTTACCTGACTGCTGCACTTTGGAGGCAGTTGAGGAGTGCCTATCTGTACACCCAGAAGCCTGGATAGTCATTACGAAAGATACCTGGGGGCAGAGTGTAATATCCAGAGGTTATTGCTTACCATTTTCCCTTCTACCTGTACAGTAAAACAGAAGAATTCCTGACATTCCACCCAGTCAGAGGAAAGTAGCAGCCACAGAAATATAAAACCTGCTGAGAAAAATACATCCAAGTGTTTCCCCCAAGACCAAGAAGGATCCGGAACCTACTTATAATTATTTTTAGTGCCAAAAATGACAGGGCGCCTAAGACCAGTTTGGGATCTTGGCAATCTGAATCAGTTTTGTGAAGCACTCGAAGTTTATGATGGTCACAATTCAGTCTGAGATTGGATGTGCTCTCTAGATTTCTAGGATAAGTGCAGTCTTTCAAGGAATAGGAATACAAAACAAGTATGTGTCCATGCAGCCAAACCAAAACTAAGGAAAAGCAGAAAACTCATGTAGTATCTTGGGTGATATCAGGTGAAGAGAAAAAGAAGCTCGCTTCAGGTTGTGTGATGGTATCACACTGCAAAAACTGAAGTAACTGTAGTAGCACAAAACCCTTCAAGATAATGTATTCCAGTTTAAACACGCAGAAAATCCAAGCACAAACTGTATTATGGACCAGTGATGGAATACCCAAGAAACTTCAAGTCTGATAAACAAAAAGCTTGTATTGAAGAAACGAACACGGTTGAGCTCTTTCATCCCACCATCCCGGACTTTATCAGAAAAGTGTTTGCAAGCATAATCAAAGTATATAAAGACCTTTGAAAATAAAATAGCCATTAAAAATGACTTCTAATGAAGTACTACAGACAGGACTGGCCTTCGCTGATATGGCGCCGTAGGCGAAGTAGTGCTCCGGCGCCCCTTAAGCCCCACCCACCCCATACTCATGAAACACCCCTATGAGCCACGCCCACAGGTAGGCTACTACCCAAGAAATTCACTCCAGTCATTTCCTTCAATTATTTAAATGTACAGAAGAAAAGATATTTTGTAATGTAGTTCAAACTGCAAGCGAAGATGGAAATTTCCTTTCATAAAGCTGCTTTATCTGCTGCTCCTTCACACACTTTACTATAGAAGTCATGTCCTCAGGAAATAGAAGCCCATGTGTCTTGTTCCAAAGGGTTGCTTAATTTACTCTAAATAGTTTAATTTACTCTGGGGTAGGCGAGCGAGCCTTTTATAGCTCAGTGAAAATAGAATTGTAACTTCTCTCCTCCCTGCGTGTACAGTAGCTTAAGCTAGAATATCACAAACACAAGTAGCCATTTGCTTAACAAACAGTACAGTCTCACAGTTAAAACAGACTTAGCATGAACAGTAAACTTCTCTGCCACTGAAACAGCATGAAAACCCACATTTATAGAAAATGCATCTGGCCAGTGGAGGATTAAGTTTGCTTTTGGGCTGTTTTTAAAACAGACTTCTTACACACATTTTTAGGGCCATGCATACATTTATTTGTTCTTTGATTCACCTTCCTAATTCCATTAAATTACATTCCTTATATAATATAGCACCACTTCGTAGAATGCGTTTTAAATTTGTAGTTTTAAACATTCTTTTAATAAGCAATGAAATAAAATGTATAAACCAATAATGACAAAACTACACATTTCATAAAATTTCAACCATAAATGACCACTCAGACTTCTGTCAATACAATCCACTAATATCACTCACTACACACAATCTCTGCAGAAGAGAAATCGTCTGAACAATCCCACATTAAAGAGATCTATAACTAACGAAGCTGTTGCCTCCAGCAAACAGCTTTACATCTCAATGTTTCATCTACAAATTCAGTGCCTATTGTTCTGGATCAATAAAAAACATGCTTGTGTTTCAGACCTTAGCTGCCCTTATCTTACGTATAGAAGTGATAGATGTATGTTCATTGAGACCTGTTAATGTGATTGCATTCAGTCTCTATAGCTGTCTCCTTTCAAGTTCCTCTTCCCATGCCCGTCATCTAGGTGAAATGGGGTACTACCTCAAGTATACCAAAGTAGAATCTAGTAAAAGTAGGACATACTAGAGAATGTTTTCAAAGGGAGTTATTCATATTTTTCTTTTGAATGGCATTGTTATGCTCATAAATTCTCCTGCATAATTTTCTTTCTGTCTTGCCTATGTAAAAATTGTTACATTCGTTACAGGCTGCAAGGTAAACAACCCCCTTAGTTTCACAATTCCCACTCTCCAAAGTGATGTCTAGGGGGGGGGGGGTGCCCCATCTGAACCTTATACTTCTGTGGTATACAGTTACATAAAGCCACAGCATTTGGTACCCCTACTTGTACTTCTGGGGAGGTCTTTTTTAGGATGTTCTAAAATGTTTTTAATGTTTCTACCTGTTTGATAGATCTTGGTATCTCCCCCAGATGTGTGAACAATTCTAGATTACCCTTAAAAATGCACCAGTTTTTCAGTAGAATGTTCTTGATTTCTTTTGAATGTGGACCAGAAGGAATCCGCATAGAACTGGTGATGTTAGTGGGGGTTTCTTTCAATTCTCTGGGAGGTATTTCATCCAGTATGTCCTCTGTCCCTAAAAGGGGTATGAATTTTTCACCCCACCCTTTGAGTATTTCTTCACCAAGACTTTCTAAGATAGTAAGGGGATAACTTCTGTTCAGAACCATATGCACCAGGCTGTCAACTTCTTCCTTTAAATGTTGAAAATCAGAACACATTCTGTCAGCTCGCACTAGTTGCTCTTTGAATACATGTCTTTTTGTGTGATTAGGGTGACTGCTATTATATTCCAAGTAGCTGTTTGAAAATGTATGATATTTTGTTCTCAGTTTCACCTTTATTCTCAATTATGGGACGGATCCAATGTATCGGATCCATCTCAGCCTTTCCAAAAGCTCGAGGTCTTCAGCAAATATCTTAAATATCTATCCCTATTACCTGCCTTTTTCAGTGTTTTTTTTCCTGTTAGTTTCCTGTTTAGTGCTGTTTGTTAATGTCTGTTTAAGTTAGAGGACATCTAACTTCCACCCGTTGTAGTTTGAGGGGGCTTTTCCCTTCTCCCCTTTTTCGTAAATTGTATTAAAAGCTTTAGAGTTGGTATTTGTTCCTGTGTTTTGCTGGTTAGCATCCATTTAAGTTAGAAGGTGTCTAACATCCATTTTACTTAGACGCCCCCTGCCCTGTTCTTTCCAGTCAATTATTTAAAAAAAAAAAGTTTTTTTCTTTCTTTCTTGAGTTCGTCAAATATTAGAGGACTACCTTTATCTGTTGGTGTTAGAGAATCTGTACCCATTTTTTCCTTGTAGTTTTAGGATGTCTGAAAAAGAAGGGAAGCCTCCTGGCTTTAAAAAATGTGAGCAATGTGATAAAAAGATTCCCCTTAGTGACTTGCACACCTTCAGGAATCATGTTTGATATTCCACGCCTTTAATCAGAGAGCACTCGTAGAGCTCAAGAACTAATTGATTTTAAAAAGGTTGCTAAAACCCCATTTTGTGAGGCTTTTTCTCCTACTTCCTCATCAGAGAAATCATTGAAATGTCCTTCGGCTCTGAAATCATCTTCGGAGCTGAAACAAAAACAGCCAAAGCTGTCTGCTCCAATGGAACCATCAGATTAGTCGGCAACTACTGGATCCAAGACTCTGTCGGAGCAGATGGAACCTCTTGCTCCAAAGTCAACATCATCTGAGCCTTCAGCTCCGAAGTCTGCTTTGCTCTCTGAGTTCTGCTATCAGAGCTGATCTCCTTCCCTGGAGCCTATCCCTTCTAAGCTCTCTTCTACATTCCTAACAAGATCCAGATCTCCTACCCTTTCTGCACAGTCGACCAGGAGTCTCTCTGATGAAGACGTGGATATGGTGGTGCAGAGGCTGTGGGACACCTGCTTTGGCCAAGTTATTATTGGATCCGAACCTAAAGGAATTAGAGCAGACACAGTCTTCCCCTTTGGCACCTATTCCTCCTCCGATCCGTCCCTCAGTTTCTTTACCACAAGATTCTGACGTCCAGTTTGTGTCTGCATAGGGTCCAGGACCCTTTGGCTCCTCGGCCCTGGTATCTGCCCTGTGCATTTTTACCCATTTTGGAATAGGAGACCTCTGGGAGCTGATGCTCTCCAGTCGAGTCCTCTGAGCCGGCTCAGATTTCTTCAGATATTACCCTGTCTATGGGGGCCTCTGTGTGGATGAGTTCGGCTCCTACCTTGGCTTTGGAACTTCTGTCCTCCACTCTGGAGATTCCATCAGCTCTGACAACTCATTTGTCAGATCAGGGGAGTTCGTCGGAGCAGGGCAGACTGCCTTTGAAGTCATGAGGAGGGTGTTGGCTACTACCTACTTTAAGACACAATCTTCCTCGGATCTTCCTTCCACCTCTGTGCGGGTGTCTTTGCTTTCTCACACCTGTCCACAGGTCCGCAGAGATCCCAGGCCTCAATGTCTCCCAGGGGACCCCCCCTTTTCTGAAACCTTCACAGAGTACCCCACTGAGTAAATGTCTCAGAAGAGGACATGCAAGAAGCATCTTGAATACCCAGGAGAGTCAATCATGTTTTATATAGACCTCGATGAAGCAGAAGGGTCCCCTCTGTCACCTCCTGGAGACATCTTGGAAATTTTAAAGCAGAGACGTGACTGGAAGTCCATTTCCCCTTCAACCAAGGAGTCTGTATTGGGTGACCCCTCATTTCGATGAGCTTATTGAATTAATCTATCAGAAGGCTTGGGAGACCCCTGATTCTGTAGAACCTACTTCTAGAAGGCCAAATAAATACATCACAGGTGCAAAGGATATGACATTTTTAACAAAAAAGTGTAGCAGTTGATGCTATGGTTGTGGCGGCAGCCACAAAAACGGACCTATCCGAGACCAGCTCCTCTATCCATCCTCTGAATAAGGATTCCAGGACCATGGATAGGTATGGGAAGCATGTCTTCATCAGCTACCTTTACCTTGTGGTCACTGAACTACCTTATCCATTTCATGAGACTACAGAGGGACCTGTTAAAGGAACTTTCAGACTCCCTCCCAGGAGCTGTAGCTGATGCGCTGGCAGATGAACTCAACACCCTCAGTTCTGTCGTCAACTCATCCATCAGACTAATTTCATATGCAACAGATGGAGCGAGAGGAGCGGCAGGTTCAGGCATCTGTATCGGGAGGCAGGCCTGGATGCATTTGCGATTTCACAGAGATTTTCAAGTTTTCCTTCGTTAATGCCCCCTTTGATGGTTCACCCCTCTTTGGACTTAAAGTTAAAGAAACTCTTACCAGGTGTGAGCAGGAAGGTAAGACCTTATCTGCCGTTGGAGTACGTTTTTCCACACCTAGCAGACCATTCTGTAAGGATCAAAGAGGTAGTGGGAGAATGTGGTTCTTTCCAGGACACAGAAAGTGGAAGTTCCCCCAGAGGCAGAGGGGGAACAATAATGGAAGACACTGTCACGGCAGGGCTGGCCCACAGAATCAAAGCTCAAGAGAATCTTTCTTTGACAGACCCTGCCAGAGCTCCTGAAGGAGTGCCTGACTGTTTGTCTCTGCACCACGAAACCTGGCAAAACTTAACAAATAACAAATGGTGGCAGGAAATAATACCCAGAGGATACATCATTCCCTGCTTTCGAAAACAAATTAGTTCCAGACATTCCACCCAGTCAATAGGAACAAGCAACACTAGAGGTTCAAA
Source organism: Protopterus annectens (assembly GCF_019279795.1). Lineage (NCBI taxonomy): Eukaryota > Metazoa > Chordata > Ceratodontiformes > Protopteridae > Protopterus > Protopterus annectens. The sequence goes on along the minus strand of NC_056725.1, from coordinate 1,051,507,017 downwards.
AGTTTATCATAAAAAAGAGGCATCCAAGAAGTCCCCACAGCACAGACAGGATCCAGAACTTACTCAAGATTCTTTTTAGTTCCAAAGAAAACAGGGGACTGGAGACCCATTTTGGACCTCAGCAATCTGAACAAATCCGTCAAAAAGACCAAGTTCCGGATCGTGACACTGCAGTCGATTCTTTCATTCCTGGAAAAAGACAGTTGGATGTGCTCAACAGATGTGTACTACCACATTCGACTGGAAAGGCGCAGCAGAAGGTACTTACGCTTCTGGCTAACAGCCAGTCCCTTCCAGTTTAGAACTTGGCCCTTTGGCCTCACTACAGCCTCCAGTGCGTTCAGCAAATGCATGGTGCTAGTGGCAGGTCACCTGAGAGGATGAGGACTCTGGGTGTTTCTGTATCTGGATGACTGGCTCATAACTGCCATGATCAGGCATCTTCTGCTGCAAGCCAGGGATTATACTCTTCAGTTGGATTCTCACTAGGCATTACCATAAATTACGACAAGTCTGTTCTAGAGCCATGTCAAAATTTAATATTCATAGGGGCAGAAATAAATACAACTGCATTGATAGCAAGACTGCCTCAAGACAGAGTCCACAATCTCCGCCTTCATGTAAAACGATTAATCAGGAAGACACAACCCTGTGCAAAACAGGTTCCTATTATGTTATCAAATTGCTGAAACTGTAAACATCGAACACAGTTCATCGAAGTTTCAGCAATTCGAACTAAAAAAAAAAGAACAAAAGGCAATAGTTAAATAACTGTTGTAAGCAGGGGGCAACCCCCTCTGCACCCCCCCCACGTGGGGGGCTGCGACCCCCACACCCCCCGCTCTTTAAATATACCAACTCAGATATAGCACTACAGTGCCGTAAAGGGAAATATTCCCTTTCCGCACTATAGTGCGAACTCTGAGTTGGTATATTTAAAGAGTGTGGGGTGTGGGGGTGTGCAGCCCGCCATGTGGAGGATGCAGGGTGCTTGCCCCCCTGCTTACAACAGTTGATTCATGTTTTTTTTTTTACATATTCAAAATTATGAAACTTCGAGCATACAAGTTCGATCTTGTAGTGTTCGATGTTTCATGATTTCGATAACATAATAGGAACCCCTGCAAAACTAGTTCAAGTTCTAGGGAAGATGGCAACGTCTGTCGTACTTATTCCTCTAGCTCATCTGCATATGATGATTCTTCAGTGGTTGCTGTCCACACAATGGTCAGTCCTTGATGTTCTGATGTCGCACAAAATCCTCATGACTAACTCCTGCAAAAAGAATCTCCAGTGGTGGATTCATTCTCCCTTAGTATCCCAAAGCTGTCCCTTCATTCCTCCTCACCCTGAATCCACGGTGACCACATATGCTTCCCAGATGGTGTGTGTGTGTGTGTGTGGGGGGGGGGGGTATAATCTCAGGAAGACAGTTTTCAAGGCATCTGGTAGGATCTCAAGGCTCATTTGCACATAAAACATCCTAAAGAGGAGAGCAGTGCTCTTAGCAGTGCAAGCATTTCAAGACACACTCTCTCTGGGAATGATAGCAATTCAGTCAGACAATACGTCAGTAGTCTGGTACATCAACAAACAAGGGGGAACCAGATATTGCCCCCTTTGTTAAAAAGCACTAAGGGTTTGGCAATGGGCAACAGCTTACAACCATTTTCTGATTGTAACGCACATCCCTGGGAAATCCAACGTGATTGCATTCAAATTGAGCAGGACCATCTTATGGCTACATGAGTGGTCCCTAAATGAGCAGGCTGTGGAAGGGATTTTTTGGAAATGGCGTCAGCCTTGCTGTGATCTCTTTTGCATCACCCACCAATGCCAAATGCAGTAAATACTTTGCCCTGATCCCTCCCTTGGGGGAGTCACCAAAGGATGCAGTTGTTCATGATTGGCCTCCAGGACTCTTATATGCTTTCCCTCCAATGCCTCTGATCTGCAACTTGACACAGAAAGCAAGTTTGTTGCACACTACAGTTATCCTGATTGGCCTAGTCAAATCTGGTTTCCCTTCCTTCATTCTCATCGTTGGGACGAGCCATGGGTTCTGGACTGTGCTGCAGACCTTCTGAGTCACCTGTCGGGAATGGTGCATCTCAGCCTACACAGTCTCAAACTGACAGCTTGGTTGCTCCAGTTCCCTTGATAGCCAGGTTTCCTCTCCTTTCCTCACGTCACGACGACTGCACAAGAGTAAATGGAAGAGTTTTGTCACATGGGTCAGCGATAATCTGAACCCTTTTTGGCACCCATAAATTCTGTTCTAGAATTTTTAGCGAAACCTTTTCAAGAAGGAGCTGCTGCTTCCAATACTAGATTTCAATTGGCAGTGATTTCAAATTTCCATGTAAGAGAAAATGGTGCTGTGATTGCCTCACAGGCTTTGTAAAGCCCTTTTGAAAGGCACTCTAATGATAAGACCTCCATACAAGAACCCAGCTGCTCCCTGTGATCTGAACTTCACCTTGACAAATATCGGTCTTCCCTTTGAACCTTCGGCCACATGTGATTTGAAATTTCTGTCTTGGAAAACACTGGTTTTAGTGGCTATTACTTCAGCTAAAAGATTTTCAGAATTGCAAACTTTGTCTGCCAAGCCCCCATACCTACGTTTTCATAAGGACAGAGTTTCTTTGCACAGTAATCCCTCCTTTCTTCCAAAGGCTGCATCAGAAAGTAACTTCAACCAATCCATTGAGCTGCCAGTTTTCTTCCCAAATTTCCAAAACAAGGGAGAATATTCACTACATCTTCTGGACATTCTGCTTACCTAGAACTTCAAAATTTAGGAAATCTTATCAGCTCTTTATATCCTACTCTGACATTAGAAAAGGTCAATCAGTTTCAAAAGTTACTTTGTCTAGATGCCTCACTTTTTGTATATCCTACATCTACAACTCTTAAGAATAGAGCTCTTCCATTCCCTCTTGTAGTTCATTCCACCAGGTCGATAGCTACATCTACAGCTTTCCAGGCAAGGTTGCCTTTGGATAATATCAGTGCTGCAGCTACATGGGTGAAACGTCATACCTTTATTACTCATTACAAAGTGGATTTGGCCTCTAGGAGTAGAACCTCTTTTGATTCTGTGGTTCTGAGGAATAATACTCCCATGACCCTCCCAAGAGTCAGGTTGCTTAGGACACGGCCCCATCAATGATAATAAAGGCGAGATTGACAACAGCACATAAAGACGTTATGTACTTGCATAACGTTCAATGTGTGTTGTCCATCTCGACCTTTATTCTCACAACCCGCCATCCATACACCCTCTTCCTATACTCCTGGAAGACCGAGTCGTTACTGGGTTTGCAGATGTCCATAGCCTCAGAAATTCTGCCTTGACCTGTGTGTGTGTGTGTGTGTGTGTGTGTGTGTGTGTGTGTGTGTGTGTGTGTGTGTGTGTAGATATTGATTATATATATATATATATATATGGTTTACTCTCAAAATGTCATACCTAACTAGTGCAAGAAATGCCAAAAGTACCTTTTCAAAAGTTCGTATTATCGAAAAAAAAATGTTGAACCCACATAAGTGAATCACAACTTGTATTCGCTATTATACATTTTGGCTTTTAGTGTGCAAAATTCTGGTTACTTGCCATAGTCCTTTATGGGAGTTCAAACATTCAGAATTACCTTACCTTAGTTGATGTTGCAGGGGGACATGCCACCCTGTACTCTCCAAGTGGAGGACATGCCCCCCCCCCACACACCAACTCTGAGATCGCACAACAGTAGAAAAAAGGGTTAACACACTGCAACTGTCGATTGTAGGGATGTCACGTAACCGTTACTCTTCCCAAAATACAGAATGTTTTACCTGCGCATAAAAAAAAAAGGCATATAAAATATGCCTTCTTACTACCAGAACATCCAGGCTCGTTAATATCACACAGTAATGCTGTATATTGAAGCAATTGCTTATGTATTCGCAGGCAAACAGGAATATACATCCTGGCAATCTTTTGTTGACATTGAACAGAGTAACGGAGAAGTACAGGAGTAGTGACATAACACTGCGAAAATGTCAAATTTGAACAACCATTTCCTGAGTTTCGACATTATAATTTAAATGTCGAAAATTGTAATAATTTTTAAGTCGCACAACTCATGACTCGACAACGTGATTTTTATTATTTTGATAGTAAACCATATGTGTCTGTGTGTGTGTGTGTGTGTGTGTGTATATATATATATATATATATATAATATACATATATATATATATATATATATATATATACACATATATACACACACACATATTTTTATGTATATACACATATTAAGAAAGTTTCCTTTTCGTTCGTATTAGTTGATGGGGGCAGACAAGATCTGAAGAAGAACTGCATTGTGGGTAGGGAAAGATGCCCAAGAGCTTTGCTGAAGACTTTGAGCTTTTGGAAACATTGAGACTGATCTAATACATTGGATTCGAACCCATCATTGAGAATAAAGCTTGAGATGGACAGTACACATGGAAGTACATAACTTCTTTTGTTCTGTAAATCAAAGAACCAAAGCAGCCTTTCGATAAATCCTTATACAGTGTAACATCCAAATAATTAATCATATAACAAGTGTGTGTGTGTGTGTGTGAAATGTAGTTCTGGAATTTATGTACGGAAGAAATTATTCTGTAGCTGAACCCTGATACCATATTAAGAAACACAGACGTTCTAGGAGATATCTAAGCTTCCATCTGGGAGCCAGTCACTGTCAGTTCAGAGCTGCTTCCCTTTGTTCTCACCACAAGCCCTAGAGTGTTCACCAAGTGCATGGCAGTAGTTGCAGCTCACTTGACACTGCACAGATTATGGGTGTTTCCTTACCTAGATGACTGGCTCCCTTCTGCTTCCACCATGCCTTTACTGATTCAAGGCAGGGATTACTTGCTTCATCTATGTTTTCAACTAGGCACTACAATAAAGTATGCCAATTCTCAAATCTCCTGTATTCAATCCCTGGAACTCATTCGTGCCTGTCTAGATGCAATAATGCAGATTACAAGTTTACCCCTTATATGTTCTTTCTGTTCCTTCCCCTCAAGCCAGGCTTTTTTTTTACAGCTCCTCAGATCAGTGGCAGCTTCAATAGTGCTAGTACAGTTAGCAAGGTTGTACATGTGGGTTCTGCAGTGGATCCTTGCAGTACAGTGGTCATTAAGGTGCCATCCTCTGACAGCACCCGTTTGGCTTACAAATATTTGCAAACAACACATAAGCTAGTGGATTCACACAGAAGTTTCTCTGTGCAGCCCTTTTGTTCTTCCTTTGCCCAAGGCCATGGTGGCAATGGATGCCTCCCAATTTCAGGGGGGGGGGGGGTGCATTACTTGGGAAGGACATTCGAAGGCATGTTGTTTCAGAGGCCACTCTTCACATCAGTGTCCTAGAAATTAAAGCAGTTCTATTAGCACTGCAAGCCTTCCATGAAGTTCTCCATCTAAGGATAGTTGCTGTTCAGATGGACATTATGTTGGTAGTCTGGTACACTAACAAACGGGGGCAGGGGTGGGATCCCAGTGTTACCAACTATGGCAAGAGGCAGTGAGATTGTGAGAATGGGTGATCTCTGTTGTTTCCTTTCTCTTGGCTGTGCATTTTCCAGGGAAGTCCAGAGAAATTGAGCAGGTCTGTTTTACTTACGCACGAGTGGGTTCTTCGTCATTCAGTAGCGGAAATGATTTTTCACCAGTGGGGCCATCTGTGCTATAACCTGTTTGCCTTTCCCCTCTATTCTAAGTGCAGCAGGTACTTTGCCCTGATCCCCCATAGGGATGTCACCGAAAGACTCTGATTCTCGATTGCTTCCCCCCACTATGTCTTTCCCACCACTCCCTTCATCCGCATGTTTCTCCAGAAAGCATTTCAGCAGAAGAGCAAGGTAATCGTTATTGCTCCCTTCTGGCCTTGTCAAGTGTGAGTCACCTTCCTGTGGCCTCATCTAGTCCAACCTACCTGAGTGCTGGATTCTTATCTGGAACTTCTGTCTCTCCTGTCCAGGTTGCCTCACTTGGACACTTGATCCCTCAAGTTAACAACATGGTTTCTCCACTTCCAGTGGTGGTTAAAAACTCAAGGCTTTCTTTAACAGTTTGTCACATCCTTAAATCATCCTAAAAAATTTGCTGCCAGGAAGATTTACAAGAGCAAGTGAAAAATATTTTCTATTTGAGCTCTTCGGAGACAAACCCCTTTTCAATGCTTATTTCAGCTGGTCTTGATTTTCTTGCTTCCATTTTCAAAAATGGAGCTAGTTATTCAGCAATTACAATGAAACTTCGTGCCATTTCAAATATTCACTTAGACAAAAAAAATTTCTTTGGACTCTCTGAAGTTGTATAAGGCCTTTAAGGATACCGTTTTACTCTCCCTTCCCTATTAAGGATCCGATTCCTCCATGGAATCTAACAGTAATTATTCATGCTTTGACCCAACCTTCCTTTGAGCTTTCAGCCAAGGCAGATTTAAAGATTTTGTCATAGAAAACTCTCTTCCTGGTCGCCATTAAATCAGCTAGAAACTCCAGGCATTTTCTTCTCAGCCACTTGAATTTTTCATAAAGACAGATTATCCCTTCATTCTAATTCTTCCTTCCTGCCTAAGGTTCTGTTAGAGACAAATATTAACATGTCAGTCAATCTACCTGTTTTCTGTCCAAATTATTCCAGCAAGTGACATTACATGCACCTCTGGGATGTTCATAGGCAACTTAGATTCTATATTCACAGATCTAAAGATTCAGAAACGTAGAACAGGTATTTGTTTCCTTTTCCAAGGCTGAATTGGGCAAAGCAGTATCTAAAGTAACCTTGGCTAGATGGCTTACTGATTGCATTGCTTTTGTCTATAAAAGTAATTGATTGCCATTGTCCAAACCAAGGCCTGTTCCGCCAGATGTGTGGGCGCATCATCTGCTTTTTGGTCCAGAGCCCTTATAGATGATATTATAGCAATAACCCACGCCTGGGTGTGTGTGGGTAATGCTGGATTTACCCACGGTTGGCGTGGCTTGGTCCCGAGGGCGAAGCCCTCGGGACCAAACAAAGACAACCGTGGGTAAATCCAGCATTACCCACACCCAGGCGTGAGTTATTGCTATTATACAATGACATTATTTAAGAAAAGAAATAATTACTTTTCTTAAATAATGGCATTGTATAATGCCTCTTTGCTGCCCTTCCGCAGCTGTCTGGTGTTCCGCGGCAGTTCTGATGTACTGCGCATGCCTATGCAGTACATCAGAGCTGTGGGCAAAAGCAACGGAGAACGCAAGATCTCCGTTGCTTTTTACTGTCTCACTATGTTAAATGGGTTTAACATAGCGAGACAGCTTTAAAATAAGCAACGGAGATCTCCGTTGCTTATTTTAAAGCTGTCTCGCTATGTTAAACTCATTTAACATAGCGAGACAGGTTTAAAAAAAAGCAACGGAGATCGCAAGATCTCCGTTGCTTTTTACACACTGTGTCGCTATGTTAAAGGAGTTTAACATAGCGAGACAGCTTTAAAAAAAGCAACGGAGATCTCCGTTGCTTTTTTTAAATCTGTGTCGCTATGTTAAACTCTTTTAACATAGCGAGACAGTGTTTTATACTAACGGAAAAAGTCCGGGCGACCGGACCTTTTTCCGTTAGTATATTGAGGGATTTACAACGGGCACGCTGGTTGGGCTGGCCAATCAGCGTGCACGTTTTAGAGTAGGCATTGTATAATTGTGCAGTTCCTACATGGTCAAATGTTCATATCTCATTATAAATTGGACATCTTTTCTAGGAAGTGGGCAGCAGTTGGCATCACTGTACTCCAGAATATCCTTACTTGAGGACCACCCAGGATTACACTACCTGGGGCCTCTGTCCCATCATTTGAGGAATGGATGAAAAAGGCAACAACAGATAATAAACCTATGTACTCACCATAACTTCTCATGTGTGTTGTCTGTTTTTGTCCTTCACCTTCCCACCCTGCAGCTCCCTTCCTGTTTCATAATCTCTTGGTATGTCCTGAGGGGGTTCTGCCCTGCGGTTTTGCTGTGTGATCTCCAATCTTCTGCTCCTCCTCCTCTGTCTTTAAGCTGTAGTTGGGTGTACCACTTGTTCAGAGTATGTTAATAGTTGGTTATTCTTTGACACATTGGTTAGCTGAATAGAGGGCAGACTCATAACTGAGATGAAGAGGAGATTACGGGTAAGTGAATAGCTTGAGCTTCAGAGCCTAAAAGTCTAACAAAGTGTCTGAGACCCAACAGTTGCGGAAGGATGAAAACAGGACAGATGCAGAGTTTTGATGAGTGCATCACTTTAGTTTATGAACCGTTTGTGATGAAATCTTAGTTCAAGTTAAAACTGCTGTAAATATTTGTGCCATAAATTTACTCGGTGGGCTAGATTGACCATATAGGAAATACTGCTGTATGTAAAGTAAATAATTCAAGTTTTCTGTATCTTGCTGATTTGATATTTCCACATTGTCTCATGTTTTCAGTACTAAAATGCAATTTCAATAGTATGTTCACTTGCATCTGCAAATCACTAGTGTTTCTTTAATGAAATGACTTTTCTGTATGAATATTTTGTGCTTTTGCTAGCTTGTAGAATTTTTCTTCCCAAGCCTATGTTGAAAATGGGTCCTGATCACTTAGATTACTTTGATCATCTAATGTAAATTACATTTGAATAAGTACTGTACAGCTGATTAGGGATGGGTTGGATAGAATTTAGGGTTTTGCTGTTACTTGTAACAGCTCACAAAAGGATACCAGTATGTAGAAAAGAAAAAAAAAGTTGGCTTTGATATATGTTCTTTTATGTCTTTGGTTTAGACACTCTACATGACTGCTAGCTTGTAAAAAATCTTAAGAAGGAACATTGATATGGTAGTTTACTGGAATTTCAGCTGCTCTTATTATAATTAAACTGAGTCAGCATTTGACTAATGTGAAATATGTGATGCTTGTAGATTTTTATAATTAGTGTTGCAGTAGCATATAGTAGCTAAGTTTGCCACATACTACCAAAAAGACATCACTGCACAGCCCTAAATCAGTTAAGCTGGCTGAAACCTCCAAACCAGCTAACTTACTCTGAACTTGCTACAGCCCACAAATTTATCCATAAACCAGGTAGCTGCCCCTGTCTAAAACATATTGCAGCCATACAGTAGTAACAGATCACTATGCTTCAATAACAAATCCTGCCTAGTAGTTTGTAAATCAAAAAACTCTGTGGGTAATTTACTGTATTTTGACTACATTACAAAACTAAAGAACTCTATTCCACTACTGCTAAACCTTACAGAAATGACAAATGTTTTAAAAGCCTACTAAAACAGCATCTACAGTAGTCCTGGCTCTGCTCTTCACCTGGTTAATACCTACCAAAGTAACTTATTAAGCTACTGTAACTCAGACAAAACCATACTTCCCGCTTCCTACCTCATCACATGTGGAACTCATTGTGATGTTGAGTTTGTAGAATTTCACTTTTCTCCTACTGTAAACAGTCAGTACTTCTCTATTGTTTTCCTTCCCTCTCCACTTCTAGTTTATTTTCTCTCTTTCATTTTTACTTCCGCTTCGTAAATACAAAACTAATTGCAAATGTTAATGAATAATTTTTCCATTTGTTTTACTTATGAACTTTCTTGCTGTTGAAGGTATCGGTCAGACTCTGCTTACTCTTTTGGAATATAGCATTTGCTGTAAAGCTAACTACCATGTGTACTTGCACTCTGTTGTAATCTATGACAAAATACTATTTATAATATAAAAATGAAGTGTAATAAAATAACTATGTATTGTGAACAGTTGTAACTTATGAATGTAAATGTGGAACTTTTTTCCCAGGCTTCAGTTGAAAAAGGACATTTCTATTCCAGTCAGATTTTCCTGGTCAAAAAACCAAATAAATATATAAATATAGCTATATTGGACATATCTTGCCAAGGATCCAGTGTCTGACCAGTATACAAAAGCTCTTGGGTCCTTTCCATGCTCAGTGCACATGTGAGGAAGCTTGAGGGTATGTTGCTATAAAAGCAGACATATGAACACCAAAATTCAGAACTTTATTTCTGTTGAAGATGTCAGTCAGACTGTGCTTACTCTGCTTCTTCATTGGTTCAGCATTTGGCTTGTTTGATATTTTGTCTGCATAAATATTCCATTTGGGGACTTTCCTTCCATTTTTGTGAGAAAGTTGTATATTGTGCTTATGTCTGGGAGAAAAGGGAAATGTTTTTGTGGAAGGCAAATTCCTAAGAGTCCCACACAGCTTGCTTACTTTGTTTAGGGGACTTGTACAATGTCTGGTCATGTAGTATCTGTCTTTTACTCCGAAAACTGTCAGAAGTCCACTTAGTTCCCTTAAAATGTTTTGAAGAACCAATAGCTTAAGGTTGTCATGAAAACAACAATGGACTGTGGTGTCAGTACCTTTGACTTGTCCCCCTTCCGTCTTATAAGAAGACAACAGAGGTTTCTGAAGTGGCTTCTGCTTCACCCTGTCTCTGCAATGGATGACTCTGCTGTGGCCTTATCTGAGTCCTTGGACTCTCTCTTTTTCAGCCCCTCTGCTACTGCTCCTCAGGATCTTGCTAAGTCATGAGTCTGACACATCCTTAAGGGACTTGACATATGCCTGCTACTGTCAAAAGGGAGAATTCTGCTTAGTGATTTCAGAAGGATCAAATGGTTTCCTTCAAGTACTAATGAGGGAGAAGGTACCTGTATCCTGTATTGAAGTTCTCAATTTTGGTGCCCTTTTTTTTTTTTTTTAAGACTGAGAGGTGTGAGATAGAAGTTTCTCATCAAAAAGGAAGAAAAAAAAACTTTTGTCTTAAATATTTTATGTTGCACTTATGGTGACCTGTATGGTGACAATTTTTTGTACAACTTTGCTTCTTGTCCATGTTTTAGCCTAAAAGGTATCTGTTTGTATTTTTTTAAGTTTACTCTGGGACCCTAGTCATGTATCTTCATTTGCAGTTGTGCGAAGATTGTGAATTAATACAAGATTTTAGAATTGTTTATATGTTCATAGGTTCATGGGTAGGTACTAGGCTATCGGGCCTAGGGCCCATACAAGCCTAGCCAAAAAATGTACCCTGGCTTTTGCCACCCAAGAAAATTATTTTCCTGTGCCCCTGTCGAGCAGAGCCACAGAAGTGATCCCCGGGGTGAATTTCCCATTTCCCATCCAATCATCAAGATTTTTCTTGAAGAGTGCTAATGAGGAGCTCTGTTTGACATAGATAGGTAGTCTGTTCCAGAGTATGGGAAGTCTCTGGGACAGGAATCTATCCCTCCAGCATGTTCTGTTTATTGTGGTGACAAGATTAAGGTCCCTAGAGCGTGTAGCTCGGAGGGATTGGGATTTCTTTAAGTGGAGCATGTCCAATAGCTCTGGGTTTGACATAGCTTTGTATGTTAGGCAGAGATCGCCCCTGAGTAGGCGATATGCGATGGAGTAAAGCTATAGTTTTTTGAGACTGTCTGCATAGGGCATCTGTTTGAGGCCAGTAATCCTCTTTGTGAGGTATTTTTGTGGTCTTTCCAGTTGTTGTAGATGTCTTGTGAGGTACATACCAAAAGGGGCGTTGTACTCTATAATGGGTCTAATGAGTGATGAGTAGAGGGGAACAATGACCTCTTTTTTTCTGGATGAGAATCCTTTTGTGATGAGATGAGCCACGTAGAAGGATTTCCTGACCACTGTGGCGATGTGATTATCAAAGTTGAGACTACTGTCCACCTGTGTCCCAAGGTCTCTCATCACATTTTCGGCATTAACTAGACTACCAGCTATGTGGTAGTTCATGGGTACAGAGTTTTTACCAAAGGGGATGACAGTACACTTTTTGGCACTGAGCTTCAGGCCATGGCTTTGACACCAGATATCTGTCTCAGTGAGGCCCTTTTGTAGTTTGTCCACATCGTTAGGAGTTTTGATTATGGCTCCTAGTTTGCAGTCATCTGCAAACTTTGTTAGTCAAAGACCTTCTGTGTTGGCCTGCACTTCAGAGAAGTAGATAACAAACATGAGAGGACCCAGGACTGAACCCTGTGGTACTCCACTTGTCACTGGTCTGATGTCGGATTTGGAATCCGCTACTTTCACAGTGTGGGTTCTGTCCGTGAGCCAGTTGGCAACCCATCTTGTGACATAGGGATTTATACCTAGTTTAGTGAGCTTATTTATAATTCCAGAGTGTTATACTGCATTTCTATTTCTGTTAAGTAGAATCAGATGTAAAAATGGTAGCTTATTGTATTTTGAACCCAGTGTGGAGCCTCTTTTCACATTTGTGAACGGGCTGTGATCTACTACCAGGTTTGAGTCTCATTTTGTCATTTATTACAGTGTTACTGGTAAATTTCTGCATAATCTGGTGCCTTAGTCTGTGGTGGTATTGCAGTAGTGGCAGTATTGTGAATTCTGCTCCAGAATTTGTGGTTCGGTACTTTTTATAGCTGTATATACCTGCTTAAAGTTTCATTCCAGTGCATTTTTGTTTACTTTGCTAATGCTTTTTCTTGGTTTTTTGAGTCTGACACCCCCTCACTAACTCACTCACATTAAAGTCAAAGTTTCTGAAATTCTAACCATAGGACCAGAGGTCCAGTTTGATGGGTTTTTTCAACATTTCCATCCTTCTCTTGTTGCTTTAAAAGTCTTTGTCTCCGGCTTCTAACCATAATTATAATCTGACTTTCAAAGTCCCTTTCTCCCATCTTTCTTTGTTGTTGCCTGTTGCGTGACCTATTTAAGCACATTCCCACCCATTGTTTTCCACATATCCATAGCACTAAGTGCCACCCAGCAAACCAGTACTTGAGTAAACCTCCTTTACTACAGACTGTCTCCTGCTTATTTTCCCAGAGCTCTCATTTGCTTGGCGCCCTTGCCACACTCTGAGTCCTGAGTTAATCCTGCTCATCCTTGGCAGATAAGAGACTTATTGTTTGCTCTTCAGTTAACTGTTTAGACTGCTACTGGTTTATTTTTGCTTTAATTGTTAATTTTACCTTTAGATCATTCTAAAAGTCCCTAATACTTGAAATTGACTTGTCAAGGAAGTTTAAGTTGTTTTGTTGTAGCACTGCACTTGCAAGCACACTTTCTTGGTGTATTACATCAGGGGTTAGCAGTGCTCTGTACAGACACAAGTACCCAGAAAGTAAATTTTATGTACAAAACTTCCCTTAGAACTGAAGCTTGTAAGTTTGTATGGCTAAACCAAAACCATTCGGCAGAGATGAGCTTAGAGCAGCTAGTTTGCACATCAAACAGCACTGCTATCACATCTAACCTAGTCTAGTTGCAAATGCCAGATACCACTTGAGACCCTAGTATAATGCACAGCCTACAGTAGCCCACCCAGTACAGGTCCATGCATCATAAATGTGCAATTTCCAAATGTCTTCATAGCCAGCTTGGTAGATATAGTGTTTTGATGTGAGGTATTGCCAACTATGCCAGCAGAAGTAGGGCAGTGGATGTGTAATATATCCCAACATAGTTGGCTGGAGTTTTGTAAAGAACTATGCCATTTGTATATCAAACCGATTTGTACAGGTCCTTGTGTTGAAAATGTATTTGTAAAGGTGCTTGTATTAAAAATTTATCAACAGTGGGTCCTGCTGGACAGACGAAATACACCTGTATGTCAGACTGTATTCTAACTGTTAAAATGAGTGTATAGAAACAGAAGATACTGAAAGAGAAGAGTTTAATGTCAGTCCAGCTAACTTTGAAAAATAGTCTGAAATTAAATTCCTTATTTAGGCCATAAAGACTGTAGCTTACAGTTCTGATTGCAGCCAGAAACAAAATGTCTGTGAAAACCATGATTAGGAATCCTACTGTATTGTCATTAGAGATCAACTAATTGCTACCTTGGACGTGCGGAAGTTTTTGCAATGGTTTTATAGCTTCCAGATGCTGTAACACATCTTAACAAAGCGCTATATGTGCGTAGTATGACACACATGTGCTAGATTCTGGTTCAATTTCTAGTAAAGGGGGTAGTGTGGGAACCAGAAGTCAGATAACCAGATGTACATGATATAATTCTGTAATCCAGTACTGAAATGATGTGTTAATACTAGATGAGACAGAAGTCTCAGGACAGTCTGTTTTTGACACCTGACCAAGAAGGATCACTCCATCACTTCATCTTACCTTGCTTTAGTAAGTAACAAGGGAATAGTAACTCTCTAGATCAGTCAGGAAAAGATAGCAAGATTAGTTAAGTACTGTTTTTCTTTATCTATGCAAGTCTCTCTATTTGTGTTATTTTTAGTATTTCCTGTGATTGAAACTGGTGTTTATTATAAACAGATGTTCAGTATTTATTTATTTATTATTAAATATATTTAAACTTTTCATTGTGGCTTGTCCTTTTTAGGAAATATTTAACTTTTGAGAGTACTTATATTTATTTTGTGTCATTGTGGCTGCTGCTGAAAGTCTTGCTGCATTGGTCAAACACTACCATTTGTATTAGTACTAATTTTACTCAGTATAATTGGGTACCCTTGTAAGAGCCTTAGAGTAATTGGCTTTGGAGTGTTCGGGTGGCAGTATCTACCTTATAGTCTGGGCAGAAGGGGCATAGCTAGTAAATCTGTGCCAGCCTTTTGCATGTGTGTGAAAATCAAATCTCTCTATATGTTTGTGTGTGTGAGCTACTTGGAGCAGGAACATAGAGCACTGGTTTCACAGAGAGGGTGGTGGAGGACTTTGCTTGGAACACTTTGCTGACGACTCAACTCTACAGCTGTGGTCAGTGTGGAGTCTTATTTGGGGCCTGGTGAGAGTGAAGGAAACCCAGCCCCAGGAAGGGAGTGTGTTGTCTTAAGGGGAAATTGTGTTTGGTGCAGAGAGTTGCATCTGGAAATACTGTGCATCTATTTTTGTTCCATTTGAACGTCCCTCACTGTTGTCTGTGGTGAGGATTGAGACTCCTTGATCACTGGCCCAGAGGAAGGATGTCACCTATTGGTGAGCAGTGGTGTGGATATTAATTGAACTTCTGTAGCCTTGTAGGCAGTTGTCACTGAAGGTTTGTGTACTCTCAGCAGCCACAAGGTAAACATACAGAGTTTCATTTTCACAACAACCTGCTTTATTTTTTGTTAGTTTAGTTTAGTCAAAGAAAGCAGGGAAAGATGTCAGCAGAGGATTTTGGCAAGCTGACAAAGAGCCTGTTTGCTGAGGAATGTGAAGCCAAAGGACTGGTGCATGCCAGGGACGTCGGGAAGCGTACTGACTGTACGCACTTCAGTACAGTTTTTGTAATGGAGGGGTAGCAAACAGGCACTAGGACCCAGGACATACCTCTCAACCATACTCGTTTTTTTACGTATTTTGAGGCAAAATAATGGGGTGCTACACAAGGGCGCCCGCAGGCAGGCAGGTGCAGGGGGGTGCACTTGCACCCCCCTGTAATTGGCTGACCAGGACATTAATCTTCTTGTAATTAAAAAAAAAAAAGTTGTTTTTTTTTAAGGGTGTTACTCTTTAAGAATGCCCTTTAAGCAACAATTGGAAAAAAAAACTCTGACGTCTTTAAGGAGGACCAATGTTTGCTTGTGTTGCACTAAAACTTAGTGCGACATTTTAAAACTTCCGTTGCCTGACCTATGCAATCGGAAAGTACGAAATGCCTCCTGCTCTTTATCTTTTTCCCTGACTTTCTTGCAGGTAAGGAGATGCTGATATATGTTGCTGGGGGATTTTGTTTCTGCTCTGCTTATGCTGGGAATCGAGATCGTGTTTCTCTGGATGTATGCTGTTGAGGGATTTTGTTTTGTTTCCACTCTGCGTATGTTGGGATCTTGTTTCTCTGGATATATGCTGCTGAGGGAATTTTGTGGGAAAGTCGCATAAGCATTCATCTCATGAATTAGGGAAACGGCAAGTAAAAAATCAGTAAAGCAAACACACTTTAGACTATAAATAAGGAAGGTCAGTGTAGACGAACTCATGTGTCGCAGGCAGGACAACACAGTTCTGAGTACAGATACGAGACAGCACTGAATCACCTTCAGTTTGAGTATCAGGAGGAAATGGCTTAGTTTTTAACTTAAATTAAAATAGATAATACTGCACTGCTTTCACACTCATTAAGCATCTAGGCAGTTCAATGGCTTAGAAATTTGTAAACTGTAAAACAATAATTTTGGTAATGCAGTTAATTAAGAAAATTTTTTTTTCTGTATGGTTGCTTGACAGACAAAAAGCCTAGATCTGTGTTGTCTTTGGATAAAAAAAAATTGAATACTGATGAGGTCAGTGAAAGAACTCATTTACAAGACTGGGAGACATGAACAGTTGCTCATTTATTTATGGAAAATAATTCTAGAAAAAGTTATAAATTGTGTTTTAAGAAAATATTCTGAACAGGCTTGTGCACTACTTATGATTAAAGCTGTAAAACATAGAAGATCATATGCTGAAGCAGTTTCCAGTAATTGATTTGTGTCTATATGACTGGGTGCATTTTAAATTAAGCAACAATTTAGAAATACATAATGCGTTCTAAAGGCTTTTGGCTATGCAGTAAAAACATTAAAACATTGTCTGGTTTAAGCTGGATCAGAATCCTGACACAAAAATGTCAAAAGAGGTAACGTAATTAGCAGTCTGGGCATTGAGTCTAGTGGACAGCCAGGTTTAGCCATAGCAGGTCAACTGGCATACATACAGATGTTCATCGTGTTACCCTGCTGCAGTCATCACACTTGAGTTATCCTGCCGTCAGGCGGTCCCGCAGTCGGCCCGAATTCCAAAGTCTTGGTCCGGCGTCGGTTGCTCTCGCTTCTTCCCTGACGTCAGTGCGCCAGGGGTATATGAGAGGCATCCAACGCCATTTTCTTCAGTCTTTCTTGCCGCGCGGTGCCTGAAGCAGAAGCAGTTCGCAAGTGCCGGTCGGTCGACACCTGAGATTTTCGAATAGAGTTTCAGTCCGAAGTCTTCAAAGCTAAGTACCCCGTTGGGGAACCTTTTCTTGCCTCAGTCCGATGTCAGAAAAAGTTAACAATTGCATTTCTTGTGGGAAGCAAATACCTCATAAGGACTTTCATTCTTTTTGTTTACCTTGCCTAGGCCCAGACCACGACGTCACTGGTTGTCGGTTTTGTGCTAGGTTCAATAAGCGAACTATAAAGCGACGCTTTGATTTCACACGTCACTACTTCGGTAGGAAATTTAATTACACTATGCCGTCGGAGCAACCGACTACCGGCATACATAAAAAATGCAAAGATAAAGAAAGGCCGCCTAGATCCGAGCCCTCGGCTGGGCCGGTCGCCGGTTCTCCGGTTTTCAGTGAGGTGCCTACGCAGCCCTTGGCTCCTGCTGAATTGGATCCCCAGACTGCTTCAGATTCTCCAGCAGAGAGTTCTAGGCCGACGCAGCCATTTTCTTTAGGCCCTACTGACGACATTGCAGTAGGAGAAGCCGGTGCTGTAGAAACACCTTCAGTTTCTGAAGGTGTCTTCAGACCGACTACTCTCACCATAAAATCTTATGCTAAGCTTAAGACTCCTCTAAAACCAAAAAAGACTACACTTCAGTCTCCAGGTCAAGGCCCTATGCCTAAGAAACAGATGCTTAAAATGGCTGAAGATTTAATTTCTTTGATCAGGGGTTCCCAACCCCCCCCCCTCGACAAAAGGCCTAGACAAGAGAAGGATTATGCCTCCTCTGATCAAGTGTCTGTTTCCTCAGGCTCCTCTGAGGAACAGGATTACTCCTTTCCCCCTTATAAAGATTCTGATGCTGAAGACTCCATTCCCTTAGCTTCTCCCCCTGAAGATTATTCCTGTGGGGAAACCTTACATACCATGAGGGAACATTTCTGACAACTCCGACTCAAAGAAAAGGCTCCGAGAGTTTCTTTTACTCCCCCAGCACAGACCACTTGCTATCCCCCCAGTTTTAGACATTGTGGATGATGTTTTCTTGGAATCTAGTCTAAATCCAGATTCTCTGCCTCCGGCTCCAGCCAAACCAGATAGATACTATAGAGTGCCTGACTCTCACAAATTCCTATACAAAAGCCCTGTTGCTGATCCAGAGACAATCTCCCAGGGTCCCAAAGGGTCTAAGGCTAAAACTCCTGTACCCTCTGAAAGGGACTCCAGAGCACTAGATAGGTGGGGTAAGAAGGTTTACACCTCTGCTACTCTAGCTATGAGAGCACTAAATTGTCAATTTCACATGCTTAAATACCAGCAATTCCTAATGTCTCAAATAAAACAAAAGATGGGCACGCACCCTCAACAGTCTAAATTCAAGGAAATGCAGGATCTGTTGCATGCAGCTGAACAGGTCGGCAAACATACTTTACAATGTGGTTTTGATGCCTTGGAAGCTTCCTCTAGAGCAGCTGTTACTGGGTCTGTTATACGTAGGCATGCTTGGTTAAAGGAACAATCTCTGCCTGATCATGTTAAAGCAAAGTTACTAGATGCACCCTTACAGCAGGATGTCTTATTTGGGGTTAAAGCAGAGGAGGTTTTAAAGAAAATGGAGGATAAGGCAAAATCTATGCAGACGGTCAAAGATTTCTTACAGGTACAGCCCTCACGCTTCAGCAGAAATTGGCCAACAAAAAATTGGTCCTTTCCAGCTTCTGACAGACCACAGAGGGGTAAATACAGGTGCCCAAGGGGCAGAAGACAAGCACAATCCCTTACAAACCTCGCCAATGGGGCACTGCAACACAGAAAGGAGGAGAAGACAGGTCCTAAACTACTAGAAGGCAAACACAATGACTTAAACCTCAAACTGCCAAGCAAAACTCTCTTGGCAGCTCCCTTGGGAGGAAAATTAGCACTTTTTGCAGACAACTGGCACGTTGTCACAAAGGACAAATGGGTCCTAGACATTATCTCACAAGGATACAGATTCCATTTCCACACCTTGCCAAGGATAAAAGGAATGCCAAACCTACCACAAAATCAATGGGCAGAGGCACAAAAACAAATTACAGCTCTCATGGACATGAGAGCCATTCAACTGGTACCTACACAGGAGCAAGGCCAAGGATTTTACTCAAGGCTCTTTCTAGTCCCCAGAAAGGACAAAGCTTGGAGACCCATTCTGGACCTTTCAATTTTAAACACCTTCTTGCAAGTACCCAAATTCAAGATGCTAACACTACAGCAGCTTCTTTCCATGTTGGGCAAGAAAGCTTGGCTAGTAATGTTGGACCTCAAGGAGGCATACCTGCATGCCCCTATCAGACAAAATTGCAGAAGATACCTCCATTTCATTGCAGGTTCAACCCATTACCAATTCTCTGCACTGCCCTTTGGCTTATCTACTGCGCCCAGGGTCTTCACAAAATGCCTGGCACCAGTAATTGCATACTGTAGACAGAGGAATTCAAATATACCCATACCTGGATGACTGCCTCATCCAAGCAGAAAGCAAGGACATTCTCTTACAACACCTGGCTTTTGTAAAACATCATCTAAGTTGCCTAGGGTACACAGTAAATGAAAAGAAATCAAAACTAGTGCCCTCACAAAATATGACATTCCTGGGTTCCAGCTTGAATACAACGGCCCAGATGGCTTATCTGACGCCAGACAAACAACTGCAATTAATTCAGTACTTCAGAGCAATGGCAACAAAGACCCAACTCCCTGCAAGAAAAATTCTGCAGGCTGTGGGCTACATGGCATCTTGCATACTACTAATACCATTTGCAAAACTGCATATGAGGAAATTACAATAGTACCTAAAAAGCGTATGGACTCAACACAGCCACAGCTTGGAAACAATGATACCTCTCATTCCCTGCCTTCAACAGGAGTTTCTATGGTGGTCACAGGCATGTCACCTCAACAAGGATCAGCCTTTCACCTTACCCCCAGCCAGGCAAACTATGACAACAGATGCATCGGACTATGGCTGGGGGGCACACATGGCAGGACAAGTGCATTCAAGGCATATGGACTGCAGATCAAAGGAATCTGCACATCAATCAAAAAGAAATGCTAGCTGTACAAAATGCTCTGCCAGCCTTCAAGGACCTCTTACATCCAGGACAGCTTATAAGGACAGACAACACCACAGTAATGTGATACATAAACAATCAAGGGGGTACACACTCCTACCCTCTGTGCAGGCAAGCAATGACCATGTGGAACACAGCACTGGCTTACCAAGTTCAATTACAAGCTCAATTCTTGCCAGGAAAAAAGAACACATTGTCAGACGACCTAAGCAGAAACATCATGGATCCCCACGCGTGGAAACTGGATCCACAAGTATTTGCAATGATAACTCAAAAATGGGGGCTCCCAGACATAGACCTGTTTGCCAGCCCCTAAAAGTATCAACTAACAAAAGTTTGCACAAGGACTTTTCACCATCAAGCTTGGAAAGTGGACACACTCTCATTTTGGAAAATGCTGACAGTATATGCCTTTCCTCCATTACCCCTTCTTACAAAGGTGCTGCTGAAAGTCAGGATGGAGAGACCCTGCATGATGGTCATTGCCCCAGACTGGCCCCGCCAGCACTGGTACCCACTATTAAGGAATATGGCACAGGGCCCACCATGGATTCTACCACAAATTACCCATCTGCTCACACAGCAAGACAATCAGATTCTACACAGCCAGCTCAAAACCTTAAACTTGTTTGCATGGCAAATCACCTAAGCAACCAGCCAGCTCCTCTCACTCAAGCTGTTATGGATGTTATTCTGGAGGCCAGGAGGAAAGCCTACTCAGACAAATGGAAAAGGTTTTGCACCTGGAACCAAGCTAAAGGCCAAAATACCCTTCAGCCTGACATACCTCAGATTCTGCAATATTTAACTGAGATGTTACACAAGGGCTTTCCTTTTCATCTATTAAAATCCACGCCTCAGCTATTTCAGCTCACTACAACATGGATCCTCCCTTATTTTCACATCCACTCCTAAGGCAGTTTCTCAGAGGGGCCAAAAACATTAGGCCTCTCAGAGCTTCAGGCACTAATGGCAGTAGAGCCTTTCCTCATTTTTCATCAAGACAGAGTTTCTCTACGAACTAACCCCTCCTTTATGCCCAAGGTGGTATCCAGTGTGGCTCTAAATCAAACCATCCATTTACCCACCTTCTTTCCAAATCCACAGAACAAAGGAGAAAGACTCCTATATTCCTTGGACATTCACAGGCAGCTACGTTACTACTTGGATAAAACTAAGGTTTTCAGAAAATCTGACCAGCTCTTTGTATCCTATGCTACAGCATCACAAGGAAAGGCTATCCCAAAACAGACCATTTCCAAATGGATAGGACATTGCATACGTTTTTGCTACACCCACCATGGAAAACCAGTTCCTGCTAGCATAAGGCCCCACTCTACCAGGGCAGCAGCTACATCTACAGCCTTCCTCAGGGGGGTGCCAACCAAGGATATTCTGGAAGCTGCAACTTGGAGTTCAGTACACACCTTCACCAAACATTACCACTTACCACTTTACTCTAAGACTAGAGCTGGCTTCGCCACTGCAGTTTTGCAGGGCCTTTTAGCCTCCTCTAATCCTGTTTGACTCCACCTCCCATCCTTAGCTTTGGGATTCTACCCAAGTGTGATTGATGACTGCAGCAGGGTAACATGATGAACATAGTACAGTTTTGTACCTACCATAAATGTAGATGTTCGAGTGTATACCCTGCTGCAGTCCAGGTTACCCTCCCTCCATCCCCTCTGACCTAACTAAGACCTTTCTATACCTTAAAATCTGTTACAAACTTTGTGGTGTATTTGCTTATAACTGGAGGGATTTTGTGTTTATGCTACACTTTTTATTATTGGTACTATCTACTGACCACCATTTGGGGGGGGGGGGGGGCACCTGACATCTGGGGCAAGAAAATGGTTTTGGATGACTTTCATATACCCCTGGCGCACTGACGTCAGGGAAGAAGCGACAGCAACCGACACCGGACCAAGACTTTGGAATTCGGGCCGACTGTGGGACCTCCTGACGGCAGGATAACCCAAGTGTGATGACTGCAGCAGGGTATACACTCAAACATCTACATTTATGGTAGGTACAAAACTGTACTTTCTCTATAGCATGTTTGCAACTTACTGAGTTGATGGTTGTTATGTCACTGTTGAAGAAATCAGGAATGAGTATTATTGTTTGAGCCAGCTAGTTTTATGTAAAAATATCCAGAAAACTGCTAACAAGTGAATTTACATAGTTTAATTTATTCAATATTTGTTGCTCCATTAAGGACTATGCAGTTATGTCTGTTTAGCTTTAACTGAGACAGGAAGGGGAAAGGTTAATGCTGGCCACCAGCAATTTTAATGATGCATCCAGTGAAGAGGCATAATCAAGGGTGCCTGCAGGCAGGGGCAATTATCCAGATTTTTGCCTCATATTTTCAGTTCGTTTCTCATAAAATTGTTTGTCTCTGGCAAATCATTGAGGACCGAAGTCAGAAAATAATGGCAGACATTTCAGCTTTAAACTTCATATATTTCAGAAAATGCATACTAATGCAAAACATGTTCTATCCACTTTCTAAGGAGTAGTAGCAGGTTGCTACGTACGGATTCAGAGTATGTTTTTATGTAAGGTGATTAGGGGCATATTTCACGTGGTCTCCATTCTTTGATGGATTTATATGTTCAAAACACAAAGCAAGGCTGTTACTTGATCCCTGACCTGGCACAACACAAGGGGCTTACTGTGTTGTTTTGTGAATGATTTTATCAGCTGCATTGGATGGAACATTTGGTTGAGATTTTAAATATGCTAAATGTAAGTAATGTGAGGGGCATCTTAAGATAACCTTATAATGATAAGTTATCATCATACTTTCACAAGTGGTCTTTTTATAAACAAGGTGGACTGGGAATTATGGTTAATAGTGGAATCCTGTGGAGAAATGCACCATCTTCCAAAGTGAGACAAGTGTGTGAATTTCATTGATGTAGCATACACTGATGTTTTTGACTTGCAAACGTGAGATGAAATTCAGATGTTTTTGGTTAATGTTGCTTGTTTTGAGGAAGATTAAAGAAAACATCAGAATCTGTGTGAAACTAAATACAACCTCAGTTCTTTTCAGGAGCTGTGAGTGCAACTTTTTAGCATGCTCACTTCTGTAAGTGTAAGAAAGTGAAGTACTCAAGAGATGTGTACGATATTTTAAGTCTACCACTGGATTATATTAGGTTATGTGGTGGGGATGGTGTTTCTTATGCAGGGGGGTTTTACTCTGCAGAACCACTGACTCTTACTAAAGTGCCAAGTCCCAAATGGAAAAAATGCTTAATTAATAAGCAATTGTGTTTAATAAGCAATCATAATTAATAATGGTATTTTAGTTTTTTGTACAAGTTCAAAGTTTGATGCAGTTTCATGTTAATATAAATAAAACACTATTGTTCTGGTTATATGTCATGTTTAATATTTTGTCTGTTCTTCAATTTGCTTTTGAATGTTGACATCCCACAATTCCATCAGATTGGGTGGGGTTGCATAATTATGTATGCAAATATGTTAATCAGCATACAGATTTGTACCTATTTTTTATGGGCCTTTATCCAGATTTTTGATGTTTCTAGGTTGAGAGGTATTTTGCTGGGTGAGAGGCTGTATGCATTTTTGTTATAAATATACTAAAGGGTAGAGGTTCTAATGTTATTTATTATGATGTTGACAGCTGCTCGACTCAACATACACACCGATGTAACTTGTAAATCAATTAATTGTATTGTTTGTTAGGCATAGTTCCTTACGTCTAAGAAAGAGCAGGGGGTGTAAAACTCTTTCATATGCTTTGGACAAGTCTAAAAATATGAATTATACCATTTTACCTTGATTTTTTGTTCTGTAACAAACATACTTTATGAAAGTAAGTAATGCTGTTCCTGTGCTATAGCCTGGCCTAAAATTATGACGTGTTGTGAAAAGTAACTTGTTCTTTGCAAGGTGGTTGATCAGATGTATGTGATCATATTTTAAGTGTTTTTAGATAGATCGGACAAGATGGCTATAGGTTTGTAGTTTGCCAGTTGATGTGATTTACCACGTTTATGTAAGGGGAAAGCATATGATTGTTTTTAGACTACAGGGATAATCCCTCTACTGGAGAAGCACTACATTTTTTTTTTAATTTTCTGAGTTTTCTTTTTCTCTGTAAGCTGACATGCTGTTAGATAGTTCAGGATTCTAACTGCACTTGTAATATCTATTATATAACAGTCTCTCTGTCAGCAAACTTACAAATATTTAAGTACTGGAGTATACGTGTGAGTTCATGTGTGTATGTGTGTGCTTCTTGCAAGAAAAAAAGATCTGCTAAATTAATATTAGTTAACTTTAATTTCAAGGCATTGTAAGTTTGTCTTCCCTTTTCATATTCCATCTCTGATTTAGCACCTTCAGGTCAGATGTAGTCTCATCTCTGGCTCATACTTCATTATACCCTAAACTTCTATGGATATCAGCTGTTTTATACAACCATAACTATACCTGCAACACAATCATTAACATTGTCATTGTTTGTAAGTGTAACACTGATTGCATAATGTTTATTTAGATTTGGCTTCCCTATACATGGTCAAAATGAAATGGCTGGAGCATTGGTAGCCTTCAGAAAAAAAAGATGATGCTTTTCCTGTAGGAAATCATTCCCAGTGCAATTTCTAATTCTGGTCCAGCAATGATTCACTTCTTTAGGGAGATTTCTCCTTTCTTCACATTGGTGCACACATAGAGTTGGTACATATAAGGGTGTAAAGGGGTGCTTACTCCTCTCCAAAATCAAGAAAAAAATGAGTCTTTTTCCCACTACCTTTTTTGTGATTTTATTTATTTGTTGTTCTTTTGGAACTTTGAAGATTTCTGAAGTTCTACTACACCTCGACCCTTTAATCTAGTTGGGACAACCAGGAAAGAAAAGAGCAATTAGCTTGACAGATTCCTATGCAAATGCAAGCCAACTAGCAATGACTGACCCAGGAAGGAGCAAGAAGCAGTTTCTTGGGGTCGAGGGTTTGCTTCTCTCAGTATCCACTAAAATGGATTGCACTCATGAGGGGTTATCTGGATTCAGTTGCACTGTGGTAAAGTTAGCCATAATTTAAACGTGGTAAGCTACTTTATGTGCTTTTCCACACTTGAACTGAAATATCCATTTTAGTTTTATTGTTTCATCATATAAATGATTAGCATCCTGGCATGTTTTTTTCAGGGATGGGAGAGAGAGCAGCACTGTGAAGGGGATGTGGCTTGAAGAGCGATTTGTAAGGGGGTGTGGGCGGAAATCAATGTGTTGATGTGGGTGTGGTTTGGTGGTGGGACAGCAGACCACGAGCTGTGAGTACAAATGTTAAAATCTTGGCTACACCCATGGTGCATGTCAACATGACTGAAGAGGAAATTATTTCAGCTTTAATTGCAACTGCAGTGTCGACCAGCAGCCAGGAGGATAACCAATCTGGCAATGGGAATTTGCAGCCCTCAGAAACGGGACAGTTCACCTTTTCCTCATAAGTCTTAAAAATCCATCTGGAGTTAGAAACTTGAACTGGAGGCCAAAGGTTTGGAATTAGAATCAGCGGACAGTCTGCGACAGGCAAAATAGATGGAATTAGAATTGTCACAGAGATTGTGGTGTTTAGAGGCCGAAGAAAATGGCGTTTATATCACGTTATCGAAAGATGAAAATAGCGAACGCTATTTCATTGAACCTAAAATATCTAAACCACATAATATCGAACATTCAGAACAGCAAATTTTTTCCTTGGAAAAAAATTCGCTATTCCAAAACGCATCCACACAACACAAGCACACCTAAAAAACATCAATACACACACACATACACTTCTAATCCTACAACTAACCCTACACTAAACTATGCATACACTACTATCTGTTCACTTACCTTAACCCAAACCCTAGCCCTAAGGTCCGTCACTGTCGCACACTCACCTAACCCGCACCCTAACTCATTTAACCTACCCCTAAACCTAATTTACCTAACTCTAACTCATCTAACCCACACCCTAATCCTAACAACCACACAATCGCACACTTACCTGAACCCAACCTGTAAATCTCCACCACAGCTCTGAAAATAGCGAAGCCACAGAACCGGCCAACAGAATTCTTTCCCTAGGAAAGAATTCGGTGTTCTGCAGCTTCGCTGTTTTTAGCCTTCGATTAAAACGAGTCATTATTAGAATATTCGAAGTTTTAAAACTTCGATGTTCTGATATAGACCCAGAAAATGAGAAGCAGCATCAACATAAAAGGGAGATGCTGTCTCTTCATCAGTGTCATGGAGGTAATGGGAAAGGGAATAACCTAACCCCAGAAGCAATAAAGGTCAGTAAATTCCTTCCACGGTTTACAGAGGGTGATCATTTTGATAGTTTTATTCATATATTTGAAAGTGTGTGTAAACAGTATAATGTTGACCAAGGGCTCTGGGTACGGTTCCTGACCCCCTTACTCCATGGTAAAGCTGTAACTGCTGATGTTAAGTTGTCCATCTCACCTTCGTTCTTGATGTTTGGGTCATCTTCTATAGCTGTTTACTGGCTCAAGGCTACCCCCTTATCCCAGAATGCCCAGTGTCAGCTACCCAGATCTCGTTTGCTGCTTCAGTTGCGAGGTTGATTCGTTACTGGCTCAGGCTTAGTATAGACTTTTCTATTATATATGTTGTTTGCTCTTAAAAATTTGCCAAGTTTTTGTCTATATATTACTTTATCCCTTATCGCTTCTTGTGTGTTGTAGCTTTGTTGGCCGTCGCTCCATAACTCGCAGGCCTTCTATCTCCCCTGAACTCGTTTAATTTAGAGAGCCCCCCCCCCTTAGGACAGCCATTTAAATTAGAGGCTCTCCTTCTGTCCCTTAACTGTAAAAAAAAAAAAAAAAAAAACTATTTGTTCTTACTTTTGTAGTATAGCCTTTTCTTATTGTTGTTGTGGTCAGTAAAAATGTCTAAAGATACCAAGGTATCTGGCTTCAAAAAGTGTGACTCATGCTGTCAGAAAATGTCTCTGACAGATGGGCACACTAGTTGTGTATATTGTTTGGACGCTGTTCACCTGCAGGACTCCTGTTCTATATGTCACGCTTTTAGTCCAAGGGTCCTGCAGGAGCGCAAAAACAAATTAATCCTTCAGGGATTATAGAAGCCTCAGGATTCTCCGACTAAAAGTACTCAGCCAGCGAAATCCCCTAAGTCTGTCAAGCCGTCGGCTCCACCTTCAGAGCCGACTCCTTTACTTGACCAACCAAGTATGTCGGTGCCAGCTGGCACCGACAAGACAACTCCTCCGTCGGCTCCATCTGCTATTTCGGAGCCATAAAAGACTGAGGTCTCCGTCCTTGGAGTCCATCCACTCGGCACCTCAGTCACCTTTGTTACAGAGTGAATGTAGCCATCATTCTTCCCACTCCTCTCGATCCTCTAGATTATCGGATCATGATGTGGAGAGAGTAGTAAGTAGGTTGCTTAAGTCACAGGCACTGCAAAAATTCTGTCCAGCCCACCTCAACAGGTATCGGCTCCAACCGCCTCTATTTCTGTTCCTCCTCCGACTACATTTAGCTCGGAGCCAGAGACCATGGATCCGCACGTAGTAGAACCGTCGGCGCCAATCATCATCTCTCCTTCAGTTCCGACGTCGGCTCCGATTACCTCGATTATACCTTCTATCGAGGGATCTGGGCGCCGAGGCTCTCTCGTCTGCTCCGAGGGGGGGAGTGGCATCGGACTCTTGTCCGACCCCCGTTCTCCCCCTCGGAGCTTCGGGGCAGGTGAACTCAGCTCCAGCATCGGCCTCGAAGCCGCCATCCTCCATGTGGAGAAAGACTCCTGTTTCTTCGGAGCCGGAGCTTTCTCTGCCTAGAGGTCGGGATGCCTTCGAGGTCATGCAGAGTGTGCTGTCCCCCAAAACAGCTCTACTGCCAGCTCCATCGGCTCCTCCCCCGTGGTGTCTGTTCTAACCTCTACTCCTCCTCCAGACCCAAAGTGTAGGGAACCCATGCCCCAGGACACCCCATTGGGTGATCCCTCCTCTTCCGAAGCCTTCCCTGATCACTCGGAAGAGCCTCCCCGGAAGAAAAAGTGCAAGAAGAAGCACATAGACTCCCCTGAGTCTGTCACTTCAGATACAGACATGGATGAATAGGAAGGGTCCCCAAGGTGCCACTCTGACGATGTTTCCTTTTCAGACATCCTTGAAATGCTTAGACAGAGGAGGGACAGGACTTCCCTAGCCCCTACCGAGGATGAGTCTGTATACCTGGACGCATTCAGTTCCCGACCTTTCACCTCCTGGGTATCTCCTCCTTTCGATCCACTCATGTCTGTAGTGGCTCGAAAGGTTTGGTCAGCTCCAGATTCTGTGGAACCTACTGCAAGGAGACCAAACAAATTTATTACAGCCCCCAAGGACAAACAATTCCTCTCCAAAGGTGTGCCTGTTGATGCCATAGTGGTAGCAGCAGCCACCAAGAAAGAGAAGAAACCTCTTCATCTGTTCATCCTCCGAACAAGGAGTCTCTGACGATGGATAGCTATGGAAAGCGAATGTTTGCTTCAGCGACCTTTTCAATGAGGTCCCTGAACTATGTCATTTTACACGTCTTCAAAGTGATCTCCTGAAAGAGCTTGGAGATACCCTTCAAGATCCTACAGCTGAGGGAGCACCAGCCAGAGTAGCTTCTCAGCTTGCAACTCTTAATTCCATAGTCAACTCCTCCATGAGGCTGATTTCCTATGCAGCCGATGGAGCGAGCAGAGCCGCAGGAACAGGTGTGGCTCTCAGGAGACATGCTGGGATGAGGCTGTGTCAGTTTGTGGAACCCTTTCCAGCGTCCTTCACCAATACTCCCTTGGATGGCTTCTTTCTCTTTGGGCCTCAGGTGAAAGACACGTTGACCAGGTGTGAGCAGGAAGGCAAGACTCTCTGCAGTGGGAGTCCGTTTTTCCACCCCTTCCAGACCTTATCCCAAGGGTCAGAAGAGCGGAAAATGTGGTTCCGAAAATCCCAGGGACTCCTGCCTGACGCACGTGGTGATATTTACCCCAGGGGCAGAGGGGGAAACAACAATAACAGACGCCGCCCTCATGGCAGAGGGGGACCGCAAAACCAGGGTGACAGAGAAACCTTCTCTGCCAAGCCCTTCCAGCATCCCTAAGGGGTTGCCCGACTGTTCACCTCTGGAGGCAGTCGGGGGAAGACTTTCACTGTACCCAAAAGTCTGGCAAAATATAACAAGAGACAGATGAGTACTATCCATCATATCCGGAGGTTACAAAATTCCCTTACCTCAATCCCCCATAGAATCAAAAAAGCTCATGTCTGATGTCCCACCCAATCTAAGGAATCAAGCAGTCACAGAAGTTTCAAGACTGCTAGAAAAAAGAGCCATTTAAGAAGTCCCCGCAGACCAACTAGGATCCGGAAATGACTCCATATTCTTTTTAGTACCAAAAAAGACAGGGGACTGGAGACCAATACTGGATCTCAGCAGATTGAACAAATCTGTACAAAAAGAAAAGTTCCGGATGGTGACACTGTAGTCCATTTTCCCTTTTCTGGGTCAGGACAATTGGATGTGCTCGATAGATCTTCAGGAAGCGTACTACCATATCAAGATGGACAGACGCTCCAGGAGATTTCTTCACTTCTGGGTAGGGGCCAGTCATTACCAGTTCAGAGCTCTGCCCTTTGGTCTCACCTCAGCCCCCAGGGTGTTCACCAAGTGTATGGCAGTAGTCACAGCTCACCTGAGGCATCAAGGATTCCAGTTGTTTCCCTATCTAGACGACTGGCTCCTGACTGCTACCACCAGGCATCAACTCTTAGTGGCACGGGATTATACAATCACATCATGCTCTTAACTAGGCATTACAGTAAATTTCGAAAAGTATGCCTTTTTGCCCTGTCAGTCTATCACATACATAGGAGCAGAATTGAACACAAAAGAAATGTTTGCAAGATTACCACAGGAAAGAGTTGCCACTATTCATCAACAAGTGTTAATTCTAATGCAGAGCAAAAGGGTTCAAGTCAGACATGTCCTCCAAGCACTAGGCTCCATGGCAGCTGCCATTCTTCTTCTCCCATTAGCGCGTTTCCACATGAGAATCCTTCAGTGGCTTCTTTTCATGCAGTGGTATTTCCAGGAACTACCCATGTCTTACATGATCCTGATCACAGAAACATGCAAAAGGCACCTTTCTTTTGGTTTCTTGGTAGATGGTCTCCCCACTAGTAGTTAGGACAGACCTTTCATACAGCCCCCTCCGGTAGCCACAGTGACCACGGATGCCTCCCTGATAGGGTGGGGGGGGGGGGCATTATCTAGGCAGGACAGTCCAAGGCACTTGGCAACCTCACGAGTACCATCTGCATATCAATGTCCTAGAAATGAGAGAGTTTCTCCTAGCGTTGCAAGCCCTTCAAGACTTTCTTCCTTCCGGGACCATTGCAGTCCAAACGGGCAACATGTCAGTGGTGTGGTACAGCAACAAACAGGGCGGGACCTGGTCCTTACCTCTTGTGTCGAGAAGCAGTCAGGCTGTGGCAATGGGCAGTTTCCTTCCAACCTTTTCTGATAGCAATGCACATCCCTGGGAAATCCAACGTCATAGCGGACAGGCTCAGCAGAGCTATCCTCATGCCTCACAAGTGGTCTCTGAATCAGGAAGTTGTGGATCTTATCTTCTGCAAATGGGGACAGCCTTGCTGCGACCTATTTGCCACTCCTCTCAACAACAAATGCAGCAGCTACTTCTCCCTACATCCTCTTCCAGGTCATATACCCAGAGATGCTCTAGTCCATTTGGCCTCAGGGACTTTCTTACGCTTTTCCCTCTTTTCCCCTAATACCAAGACTCATACAGAAAGCAAAATCGTTGGGTTGCAAAATGATCCTCATTGCCCCATATTGGCCTCAACAGATATGGTCCCCGTTCCTGCACCTCTACCTTTTGGATCACCCGTGGATTCTGGACCCGGTTCCAGATCTTTGATTCATCAATCAGGCGGGTTGCACCAATCCCTTCAAACTCTCCAGCTCACAGCTTGGTTACTCCACTTCCAACCTTAGCCAGGCTTTCCAATATCTCCCCAGAAGTCCGTGATATTTTTGTTTCCTCACATAAGTCTACTACGAGGAAAACGTATGCTAGTAAATGGAAACAGTTTTCTTACTGGGCAGAATCCAGAAATTTGGATCCTTTCTCAGCCCCAATCCATGAAATTCTTGAATTTCTAGTACAACTCTTTCAGTCTGGTGCGGCTTCCACCACCATTAGAGTACAACTAGCTGCCATTTCTAATTTTCATATCGGTATATTTAATTCCCATAGATCTCCCAGTTTTCTTTCCTAATCACAGCAACAAGGCAGAATACAAGCTCCACCAAATGGATGTGCACAGACAATTGCATTTTTACCTCCATAGAACTAAGGAACTAAGAAGTCAGACCAGTTATTTCTTTCTTATGGTTTTAACAAACAAGGCTTTCCAGTTTCTAAGGTGACCTTATCCAGATAGTTATCTGACTCTATTGCCTTTATTTATCAGTTACGACATAGAGCTACCAGCTAAACCAAAAGGTCATTCCACTAGAGCATTAGCCACCTCTTTAGCCTTTCAGTTTAGGTTGCCCATAGACTCAATCTGTGCAGCTGCCACTTGGGCAAACCCTCACATGTTTGTCTCTCATTTCAAGGTGGATATGGTCTCCCGGAGCAGAGCTTCCTTTGGTCCTACTGTTCTGAAGAGTCTGTTCCAATGAGCCACCTGGGATTTTAGGTGCTAGGGACGCTGTCGCAAACAGCAAGAATGAAGGCGAGATGGACAACTTTAACATAAAGAAGTTATGTACCTACCATAACGTTCCATGTTAGTCTTCATCTCGCCTTCCTTCTTGCGTCCATCCCTCCTTCCCGCTTCCTAGAGAGGAGTTCCTTTTTGTTTTCACTGGCTGAGTATCTTTTATTACTTCACATGCCAGGTAATTTATGACTCTTTCCTTGTAAAGTGTATTGGACAACCAGTTTTTAGGTATCTGGTTACTCTACTTATGTCTAGTGTGCGCTATCACAAACGAGGTCTGGGTAGCTGATGCTGGGCATTCTGGGATAAGGGTTAGCCTCGAGCCAGTAAACAGCTCTCGAGCTATAGAAGATGGCCGAGTCGGAGCCGAGGATCGGCTCTGAACCCAAACAGCAAGAAGGAAGGCGAGATGAAGGCAACTAACATGGAACTTTATGATAGGTACATAACTTCTTTTTCCTAAATTGACTGATACTGATTGTTTAAACTATGATAAAGTTGAACAATGTTTATTGGAGTGTTTTAAGTTAACACCTGAAGTTTACAGAAAAAAAAGTTTTGTCAGCCTAGATGCAAGCCAGATGAAAGTGTATGTGATTATATTGCTGAGTTACTGACCTTTATTGCTTATTTTCATAGGTGGGTGAGTGGGTATCAGGTCACCACTTTTGAAAGGCTGGCAGACCTTTTGGTGAGAGAACAAGCTCTTAGCACTTTGCCTTGGGAAATGAGAATCTGGTTGGCAGACTGGGAGTGTAACTCTGCAGGTGAGCTGGGAAAAAAGGCACTGCACAATAAGGGGATACACAGTGCTGCACATGGATATAAGAGAACCCATGGTGGGCATCCTAAACCACCCCAGCAGAGTCTACCAGTAACAGGAGAAGCCACTAGTTCAGGTACAGGGTTAGATGTTTTAAATGTAACCAGTGGGGCCGTGTTGCCTACAGATATCCACAGAAGCAAGGTGGGGAACAAAATGTGGGGGAGCCACCAAGTGGAAATAGCAGTATCCCAGTGGTAAGTTGTCTGGAGGCAACAGGGGTACCAGACTTATCACCGGAGTTTGTATCCTATCTTAGTGGATGGAAAATGCACCACTGCTGAGAGAGAGAGAGAGAGCGACTCTGACATAGCCATTGTGAAGCTTGCAGTGGTTAAAGAGTAGCAGTACTTGCTTGGGCAGTCCACTCTAGTCAGAGCTTTAGGAGAAACCCCATTCCAAATACCTTTGTCCTGGGTTCATCTTGACTGGAAGGTTGGAAAAGGAAGCAAGCAAGTAGGTGTGTTTGAGGATATTCTTGCAGATGTCTTGATAGGGAATGATGTTAATAACGCATTACCTCGTGTGCATGCAGTTATACACAATCAGGCTTGGAGACACGCATGTGGCTCTGGTGGCCTAGGGGAGACCCAGACAGATCCCACACCTGAAGCCAGGACTGGTGAGGTGGCTATTTCAGGGAGGGAGCTACCCTGTAGCACTGAGCCTGGGGGTGACCCACAGCTGCTGGTAGGTACTGATTTTCTCTTGGACAGAGTGACTGCAAGAGCAGAGGTGAATGGTACTACCCAGGCTGACAGTGAGGCACTGCTGTCAGAGGATACCAGACTTCCTGTGGAAGTGGAGCTGGGAAGGGTCAGAAACATAGAGTTGAGACAGGCTCAGCTATCGGGATCCTACACTAAGAGGCTTGAGGGAGATAGCTAGGGAGGGTACCTGATTTGCAGGGAAAGGGAGAGTCTGTATACTGGAACTTAGGGTTACTGTATAGAGAGTGGACCCCTGGGGGAGAGGCTAGAGGGTGAAGTAATAAAGCAGTTGGTAGTGCGTAAAGCCTACTATCTGGCACTTCGTCATAGCTCATGACATTCCTTTTGCAGGTCCTGTGGGCATAAAGCGTACCTAGAGATGTATTATGCAAAACTTTTATTGTCCTGGGATTGCATGGGATGTAACAGGGTACTGCAGGACCTGTGAGCAGTGCAAAAAAGTAGACAAGGCAGGAGACAAGGTCAAGTCTTCTTTGATGCCATTGCCTGTGATTGAAGAGCTGTTTCATAGGGTTGCTATGGATATTGCGAGGGCCTCTGAGTAACCCATGTTCATAGAGAAGTATATCCTCGTGGTAGTAAATCATGCTGCTGGATACCCTGAGGCAGTGGCTCTGTCTTCCGTCGAGGCCAATAAGGTGGCAAATGCTTTGTTAGAGATTTTCAGCAGTGTCAGACCGCTGGCTTGCCTGTGGGAGCACTGTGGGGTGAAACATCTAAAGACCACCCCCCCCAGACTAAATGGTCTTGTGGTGAGTTTAAACTCTACACTAAAGACCATGCTATGGGCATTTGCAGAGCAGTTTCAGAGAGTAGGACAAATATTTGCCCCATTTGCTGTTTGCATACAGAGAGGTGCACCAGGAATCCACAGGTTATTCACGCTTTGAGTTGCTGTATGGGCATAGGATGTTGGGGGCCTTTATATCTGATTTTTGATAAGTGGGTAGGGTGAGTGTGAATCCCACAAAGAGTCTGTTGTGGCATATGTCCTAAACCTCAGGACAGTGCTTAGGGGGCTGATGGGCTTGGCCCTGGAGAACCTGGCTGGAGCCTAACAGCAGAAAAAGGTATGGTATGACAGGAATTATCGAGCCCGAGAGTATGCTGTGGGACAACAGACTATGCTGCTCATCCTGTCAGGCACAGTAAGCTGCCGGCATCCTTATAAATGGTAAGGAAGAAAGTCAGTGATGTTAACTACATGGTAAATCTGCTAGGCAGGAGGCAGTGGCACAAATTGTACTGTGTTAACATGATGAAGCCTTACCATGGTGCGGAGTATTTGCAGTGGATGGCAGGAGGAATCTTAGAGGGATCTGATGACTGATCTCCTCAGTGCGGCTTGGACTGACACCTCAAGTGGAAGGGGTAGCAATGTCCCAGTGGCTATCCCCTTCCCAGATTTGAGAAATCTGAGAAGTGTTAATGTAGTTTTGGGGGCATGTTCACTAGGAAACCTGGGTTCACCCACCTGGTGCAGGCAGGGACAAAAGTTGGAGGAGTGTTAATCTGCATTATTAAAAAGAATAGCTCTACACTGATTAAACAGGAGAATGCCCTGAAATTTATTCATGTGCAAATCACCATAGGCAAAGTTTAATTCCTTATCTTAGCCAGCTTTCTGTCGCCCACTCTGTACCTAGAATCCCATAGCTCATACCTAGACCTTCTGGCGGCACTTACTATTAAACCAAATACCCTTTTTGTAGGATACTTTAATTGCCCCTCTATAGAGTGAGAAACTTGCACTATCTCATACTCAGAGGCACAATGATTCCTGGACTTTATTAATCCACATACCCAAGACTAGATAGTACCAACACCCACCAGTGGTTCAAACATGCTGGACCTGGTATTCACTGATATGGTAGAGTGCTGCATCCCCCTCCAGTGTCACACCCTCACTGGTGAGGCCAAACCATAAAGCTGTCTCCTTTTGAAAAAAAAAAGAACTCTGTAATCCCGGCAAACCTTGTAACTATTCAGAACTATTTTAAAGCAAAGTTCATCCTTTTAAGCAATAGTTTGTCAAAATTCAGCACCTTTTCCATCTCCAAGTTCAAACTGAGCTGTGCAGAATTGTTCACAGAGACCCTGTTCAACCATATAAATGGCTGTATAGAAGCTTCTGTATCTACTAGAAGTAGGCCCAAAATAAACTAAAACAAACCACATATGTGGAATCCTAACCTTAGTAGGATATATAAAAAAAGGAAAAAAGTCTTGGCTAAAATCAGGAAGAGCAACTCCCATAATGGTAAGAGCTCTCTAATTAAACTAAACAGGATTAATTAAGTCTAAGAAGGCCATTTACAAAGTCAGGATGGCCTAACAGGCTAAAAAGAATCACAAGGCTTTCTACAGCTATGTTTGAAACCTCAAAGCCAACTCATTTCAGTATGTTGAATTGGTTGTCAGTAGTACCACTTTCACTGAGCAGAGTGACATAACGAATTTGCTGGCTGACAAATTCAGCCCAAACTTTATCCCCTTTCCACCCATAAAATACCTACTTACGCAAGTCCCCCAACTGTTAACAGTATGCAGGTCCTGATGGTGCTTGCTAAGACTAAAAACACAGCCTAAGTGGGTCCCAACAATATACCGTGATGCCTCCTAAATAGTTTGAAACATGACCTGTCATAAGCACTTGAGTCACTTTTCAGCAATAGCCTCAAAACAGGCTTTGTACCTTGAGAATGGAGGACTGCAATGGTTATCCCATTTCACAGTTGTGGACCATCAACTGACCCCCAAAAGTTGCAGACCTATTTGCCTGACTAGTCTAATAGGCAAGCCATGGAATTAATTATCATGGAAATGATCATCAAAAACATAGACAACCTTCAGACACTGGGCTCAGCCCAATTTGGCTTTGTCAAGGGAAGGTCATGCCTACTTAACCTGGTGTACTTCTTTTTAATGGTCACCAAGGCTGCAGATGAGGGGAAAACAGTGGATTCCTCCTACCTGGACCTGGCTAAGGAGTTCAGTAGAAAATCCTAGTCTGTTATAGTTGGCAAATGCACCCGCTGGGCATACCCCCCCCCCCCCACATAACTCATTGGATTGCCAGCTGGCTCACAGACTGATTCAGGAAGTCAGGATTGATGATACCACCTCTAGTTGGATACCAGCCACCAGCGGGGTACCTCAGGACTCTGTGCTGAGACTGCTGCTATTTGTCATGTACTTTCCAAAGGTGAAGGCTAATGTCAAGGACCTTTGGTTGGCCAAGTTTGAAGATGAGTGCAAATTGGGAACAGTTATAGATTCTCCCCATGACACAAACATCTTACAAGAGGGTTTGGCTCAGACAAATGGCTGGTGCCAAAGTCACAGATTAAAACTTAATGCCTAGAAATGCATCATAGTGGCTTTTGGGAAAATTGCCACCCTGACTAGTTTCTCCATTGATAAGACACCCCTAAGAGTTGATTCAATAGTTAGGGATCTGGGAACATATGTAGATATTAATCTGACCTTTGACCAACTTGTGGATAGGGTAGTAAAAAAAATCATTCTGTGTTGCCCAACTTATAAGAGCATGGTATCCAAGTTAAGGAAGTCATGGTGCCACTTTATTCTGCCCTTATCAGACCCATCATTGAGTGTAATGCCCCCTTTGGTATGTACCTGGCCAGACATATGCAACATTTGCAACGCTCACAAAAATTCCTTAAAAGAAGAATCCAGGGTATAAGCATATTGTCCTATATGAATTATCTTAAAGCCCTATCTCTATACTCTGTGTCATAGAGGTCACTAAGAGGCAGTGTATGCCTGGTATATAAGGCATCCTCTGATCCAGGTCTGATGGACCTTTTGCATATCCGCAAAATGAACAGCATCAGAACCATTAGATCCTAGGATTTAAAATTTGCTTGTGACATTGAATACATTTTGTCAAGACAGATATATGTTTCAGAAGATCCACATGCTCTGGAATATGCTCCCCATACATGTGAAACAAAGTCCATCCCTAAGTGCAACCTTGACCGATGGATAGGAAATTGGAAATTCACCTCTATTCTGGCTGTCATATATCTGATAAACTGAGACAAGACAGTAATGCCCAAACTAACATATCCCCCACACCACATAACCTCTAGAAACTTCCTAACTAACATATCCCCCACCTAATAAGCACCCATGATATGGAGGGACACAATTGGGTTGGATTTGCATGACTATGCTTATAAAGGCCCTGATGGATGTTAGCCTAGTGTATACCTATATACTGTAGTATATACCTATGAAGTGTATATGTTGGATACAACTTGGAGTTTCTTTGAACACTCCTAAACGGAAAAATCCAAAAGACTAAACGTATTCCTTCTTCAATCCCATCTACAAAATTTTCTATGGAGGAACGGTATTCATTTGCCAAAGGGCTTTTTAAGATTTTTCTGTCATTACATTCTGCTTCCCCTGCTTCTTTTCATTTAAAAAGGAAAATATCTCTCTTACCTTCAGATGATGACTCCTAGTCTGGCATTGAACAGATTTAGCTGGACTTTCTCTCAGGTGTCTTCTCCTAATGCCTTAGAGTTGTCATCATATGTAATCATATTTTCTCATAAAAGAAATTTCATTTTCGGCCAGCATAGTAAATTGATGCTGTGGAGGACACCTTTAATGCTACATGTACTACTGCAGACAGTCTGCATTCTGCTCTCAAAAAGTCAGACTGTACCACAGTCCTACAAGTTCTTGTTTTGTAATCTGTTAGCTGACCCAGCTGTGATTTCTTTAGCTAAGGATTCCAGCTGTAAACACCTTACTGGTAATAATTTATCTGCCTTCAGATAACGCAGGTATGGGGATAAAAGTTTATAGATTACTTAACCCTATTATTTAGGACACAGTTGTCAGGCTTCCATGGCAAAATACATGCTGACAACTTTTGTTGATGTGAATAGGACGTTTGCTGATTTACCATCTGCTAACACTAAATCCTTACTCAGCACAATCTCATCTGTGTCTCAGGATACGAGGTGTTCTTTAAGGTGTTCATACAGTGTAGCTGATAGTATCCTGAGCTGCTGTAATAGGGTCTGTTATGTACATATATGCATAGTTTATATCACAAAAACTGCCAGGTGTTAAGTCACAATTTTTTAATTCTCCCTTAGACAAATAAGTAATATTTGGTTATTCATCAGCTGAAGTTTTGAAAAGATTTGATGAGTGGGGGAACTCATTCAGTGGGTTAAACACATTTTTCATTGTCCCTTTCCAAAGTAAAACAGGAATTATCCTTCCAGTCCTGTACTTTTTTTATATAAAACTCTAAACAATCAACAGAAGACTGAGAACCATCAATTCAAGAAACAATGTTATGGCAACTCAATGAAAAAAGGTTGCGCAGCCCAGAGCCAGTTACAATCTAACAAAAATGTCTTTTTCTTCCAACTCCTTCCCTCCTTGTTGTCCCCATCTGAAAACAAGCCGCTGTAGATTTTTATTCAGGACCAGTACAGGTGGCAGTGGGACTCTTTCCCTCGAAATCTAGAGAGTTGCTCCACACAGAGAAAATAAAACCAATCTTTTTCCTTCCATCATTTGCTGTATATTATCTCAAGGCCTGCTAGAATCTGTCCCAAATTCTCCGAAAGGAAAATTATTTTATTCAAGAAGTTTTCTACGGCCCAAAAAAGGGGAACCTGGACTTGTCTTTATTAAACCTTCACAAAAAAAGTTCCAAAATTCAAAATGCTCACCCTTCAGTCTGTTTTTCCTCTTATTTATTTTCAGTTTGATGATCAGGGAAGTCCACTGGGCCAAGAAGAGCCCATTTTCAGTAGAGGCCGGGGAGAAAAGCTCCAAGGAACAATTACAAGCATACATCTTGATATTTTGCTTGGCCTGGCATAAAATTTATGGCTTTGTGATGGATTTTCTGTTCCATTAATATGCCATGGAAGCATGTTCACTTCATCACCCTGCATGTCATCTCCTGATAACTGGAACAGGCTACATTCACTTTATTAAAGACTGCCATAACATCTTCTAATAAATGGAACAGGGCATTTTCACTTCACCATCAATTGCATGTCATCTTCTGTTAACCACAGCAGGCTATGCTCACTTTACTGAACCTGCCATGTCATTTTCTGATAACCATAGAAGGCGATGTTCATTTCACCAAGCATTCAATGTCATCTTCTGATAACTGTAGCAAGCTATGCTCACTTTACCAAATACTGCTATGTCATTTTCTGGTAGCCATACCCCTTGATTCCTCCTCTATGCTTCTTGGTGACTCTGGACAGAAGTGTAAGATGCTTTCTAAGATTTTCTGTTTCTGGTTCACATTTTCAGTTCTTTCCATTATCATTTCGTCTTTCTACGGTCCAAAGGTATTCATTGTTCATAAAGTGTCTAGCACCAGTGATTGCTTTCGCAGACTGCAGGGCATTCAAGTATTCCCCTATTTAGACTGTCTATTCAAGATTAAGAATGTCTGCTTTTTGTTAGGAATCTATTTCAAGACATAGGTTTTCACCTTAGTCTGGAGAATTTCTCTCTCAGTTCCTTTCACAGAATAACATTTGTAGGTTACCTGCTAGACTCATCCCTAATGAGGATTTATCTTTTTCAGAAAAGACAGCTATTTATCACATCCAGGTCAGTTTCCTCAGCAATCAATAACCACAAAAAGGCAGTGTCTCAGGATTTTGGGATACCTAAATTTCACTGTCCTGAAGATTCCACTAGCCAGATTACACAAAGGGAAAATTCAGCGGTTTCTCAAGTCAGTATGGATCCAGAAGCAACACCCCTAAAGTTTCAAATTCCACTGCTGAATTTTATCAGACAATAATTATTATAGTTGGCAGACTAAACGTTCTTCACTCCAGGTCTTCCAGTTTTACCTCCAATCCAGTCCTAGTCTGTAACTATAGATGCAACAGGTAAAAACAAGCTCGACCACCACGGCTGACACGTATAAAACTTTAATAGGAAAACAATTTAAAAAAAAAAAAGAAAAACAAAGTAAAAGGAAAGTGCTTTCACGGCTGGAGGCCGCTTCTTCAAACCATATGGTCTGAAGAAGCAGCCTCCAGCCGTGAAAGTGCTTACTTTTTACCTTTTTTTTTTTTTTTTTTTTTTTTAAATTGTATACGTGTCAGCTGTGATGGTCAAGCTTGTTTTTACCTGTTGGATTGTATTTTGTGCTAACTCGACCTTCATTCATCTGGTATACTTCTGTTTGTTGTAACTATAGTTGCTTCAGACAATGCTTAGAGGGTCGTATTCAAGAGAATAAAAGTACTTGTCCTTTGGAACCATAATTTCAGGAAAAGGCATAATCAAAGAAATGATGGCACTAACAACTGTTTTTAAATGCTTTGAGCCATTTATGGATTCCAGACCCTGTATTGATAACACACAACACCATTGTGAAGCATTGTGAAGCCAGTAGGGTGTTCTACAGCTGCTAGAGTCCCCAGCTTCAAGACAGTAGTTTTCAAGCACTTTAGGACACCAGCACCTTGTAAGTTGTGTGGGCTGCTCCTTGTGCTCAAATACAAACACAAGTCTAGACAAGCAGCTTTGGGGACAGAGTGTATTAGGTCTTTGTAGTTAATAGGATCTGCTTTTGGGAGGGCTGTGTAGAAACAAGGGAATGGGTTAGTGGGAGTTTGAGCAGTTGCTTTTTCAAGCAATTGACAGTGAGCAGGTGCATCATGAGTTACTAGCAAGCGATGTGGTATGTATTCAAAAAGAGGGATCCGGTTCCTGCCCTCTTGCAGACTAACCACAGTAGCCTTGGAACTTGCAACTCAACACAGTCTGTCCTTCAGGTTGTTTGTATTCCATCAGAGCAAAACACTGTGGCAGACACCCTGTGCAGATTCAGGGCATACTACCCACAAGTGGAAGTTACACACCAGAGTCATTGAGAAAATTATATATCTTTAGGAAATTCCTCAAATAGGTCAATCTGGCTCATTTCACTGCAGACAGCTGAAGAAATTCTATTCCATGACACCTGCCTCTTTTCCTTTCCATGGTCTGGTATGTTCCTGTATGCCTTCTCTAACCCCTTCCTCTGATACCCTGTGTTTTTAAAGCTTTAAAATGACTCCCATGAACTTTGTCAACCAAATGAGCTGGTTGAAAAGTTGGAAGAGTAAGTTTTTCTAATTCAAAGTTGATATCCCAAGGGGAGTGCCTCCTGTTTTTGATGGGGGGGTGGGTATGTAATATCCCTTCCAAAAATGTTATTTTATTTATTTATTTATTTTTGGAGCAAATAAGAAAGGTGATACAAAGTCAGATGAGCAGAAATGACCAGAAGATGAAATTTTGTAGAAGAAAAGAAAGGCCTGTTATGAGCAAGTTGCACAGATAGTGGAGAACCAGAGGAAACTTCAGACTTGGTTAGGTTCTGGATATTTTGTCACAAAGTAGAAAATCTCCCTTTTAGCCAAACAGGATTTTCTAGTTGCAAAATGTGTACCTTCTTTTAATACCTACTGCACATCCCCAGAAAAAAGGTGCCTAAGAGGGTCAAAATTCTATCATCCAAGCAGTTGGATTAAGTTTCTGTAAATCGGGATGTATCAGAGATCCCTTGTCTTCTGTGTGCATGTGTGCGTGCATTGATCCATTCTGTGCCCTTGGCCATTTTCATGGGAAGGAGCTACCAATGCTGCCTGGGTTAAAAAGAGTTACCAAGACTATTTTTGGAGAGTTTAGCGGAAAGTCTATTCTAATATTAAACAGCTGATTTCTGTGGTAGTTTGGCTTAAGTTCATAATGTGCATAGTAAATTTCACCTGTTTGGAAACCAAGTCAGCGTTTGACCAAAGTGAACTCTAAAATGCTTGTAGTTTCCCTTTCTTTCCAGTAGGTGGAAATAAATATAAATCATTTCTCTGTGTGTTTCTGACCTTGGATACAAATCATGGTTATAGAAATATCTTTTTGTTGATTTTTAAATTGTACAACAATATCTCAACATTGAGTATCAGGATTATGGATACTGATGACACAAAAAATAGAGTGGGAAACAAACCTAGAAATATAAAACCATTACCCCTAAGCAGAATATCTTGTATGAAGCTTTTTATAATTGTAGTACTCATCTGGTAAAAAAAAAATAAAAGAACAAAACATCCAGCAGTAAAATGTAAATGAGTCCTAGAATAACAGATTAGGAAAAATGCACAAATTAAATAGTAGCCAACAAATAAAATAAAATCCATGATATTTCCCAATTAGTAAAGTGCCTTTTAAAGTGATTACAAAATTTGTAAACTATTAAATATTTAACATGGTAGATGAAAACTTGAAACAGTAGTACTGTGCACCTTACACATGTTGTATAGCACAGTACAGCTCTAGAAGCAGTTCCAAATATTAACCCTGTTTGGTATGTTCAGTAATAGTGCACTTAATTAAGTTCTAAGTTGAGTGATGGGAAATGCTTTTAATTTAGTCTATAAGTATTGGAGCATTTGGAAGCAACCTGTACAGTCTGAAAACAGAAAGGATGGCCCTGAACTTCATTTGAGAAGCAGGGACATAATTAAGGTTCCTAAGGAAGCAAGTTTTGTTCTGATATTTGTTTGTGGGACAGAAGCAGTTGGAAAGCCATTCAAACATTATAGACTTCAGATTTAAGCAACCATATGATTAAGTTCCCAGCAGCAGAACCGTCATAGTTCAGAATGTGTGTTTGAAGGTGGAGAGACAGTTTTCAAACTTGGCAGCTTCAGTTCTTTGGATTTCAGATGCGAAATAGCTGCATAATTTGGTTCCCAGAGGAAGAATGTATTTGTGTTGGGTCCAGGAGACGCTTGATCAATGATACCTTTGAAGTTTGTTTCTGAGTCAGGAATTTTTATAATGAGGAAGTCACTTATCTGTCAGTTTTGGACAGGGCACAAAGTAGTGCTTTAGGGCTGTTGGTTTAGCCAGGAATAATGCCCAGGGGATCATTTATCCTGCAAAAAATGTAAAAGTTTTACAAAAAAAAATGCATAGTGG
Organism: Protopterus annectens; assembly: GCF_019279795.1. Classification (NCBI taxonomy): domain Eukaryota; kingdom Metazoa; phylum Chordata; order Ceratodontiformes; family Protopteridae; genus Protopterus; species Protopterus annectens. The sequence goes on along the minus strand of NC_056725.1, from coordinate 1,051,463,592 downwards.
AGCCTTCTCTACTTTATATTCATATTTACTTGTATATTTGACATTTGCTTCTCAGATTACCAAGGAACATTTTTTTTAAGATGATCCTTCCTTTGGGGATTTCCAAGACCCTATAGCTCCTTGTTGGGACTTAAACTTCATAACTGTAAGATTTACTGTACCTTCTTTTGAACCAGCCCATCAAGAAAATCTCAAATATCATTTTTGAAGGACATTTTTCATTTGTATCCAGCTTAACCAAAATTATTTCTCAACTGTGGATGTTAGTGTGTAAGGAAACCACTAACATTCTACCAGATAAATAGGGGAGTTTGCAGAGCAAAGTCCTCCTTTATGCTTAAAGTAGTCTGTTGAAATTTTTTTGAACCGGTCAATCAGTTTTGCCAGCTCTATGGTATAGAAGAGTAAAGCCCTGTGGTGCAAGTGACCCAGCTTCGAATTGTGGCTCAGGAGTCTGTAAAAACTGGCTTGAGGGAGGAATGGTACTGAGTGGCTATTGCAAGCTCAGCCATCCAGGGGAGGGAGGTGGTTCTGTTCCGTCTCTGGCTCGCCATTTGGAAGACACCTGAAGGGAGCACTGAGAATAGCATCTGTGGAGTATAGTCCTAGGTGGCTACACTGTCATTGTGTGGAAGCATGTGCCTCAGGATTTTGCATGCAGAGGCACACTGCTGATGGTTACAGTACACATTATAACTCAGAGAATGACAAAAGGGAGACAGGTGCATCACTGGGGGGGGTGGGGGGTGGGGGGGGTGGTAGGCTACAATGCAGGTCCAGTAAGCTGGCCCCTTCATTACCACTTAACCCTCGCTACCTGGAGAACAAATGGACTGATTCTCCTTCCTGAGCAGGACCAAATGGAACTATGGACCTGCTGTACCTGGGAGTGAGTGGGCTGGCTGGTTGCAGGTAATAGAGCCTTTGGGCTAGTTCTTTCCTGTGGGGTGGAGGGGGTGAAAGAATAGTCAGTTATCTGTATCCTTTCCTGAGTAGGAGAATGTAAACAAAAGAACTCTGCATGTTGTAGATGTACATAGACAGCCCAGGTTCTTTACTGAGAACACTAAACCATTGAGACAGCATATACAGCTTTTTATTTAATTTATATGTTCATAGGAGATTACTAGGCTAATGGCTTAAGAGCCCTTACAAGCCTAGCCAGTTTTACCCAGATTTTATCCAATTTTCTATCCCTAGGGGAAAGATAACAAAGGTCAGCAGTGGAGTTTTGACTGCTTTTACAGAGTGCCTCTGTCCATAAGGGAAACTGATGCTACCCCAGGAGAGAATTTGTGATTTCCCATACATTGGTCCAGATTGCACTTGAAGATGGTCAGGGAAGGGTCCTCCTTATTGTAAATAGGAAGCCTCTTCCAGAGGAGGGCCAGTCTCTGGGACACATCTGTCTCTCCAGTATGATCTATTCATGTCAGAGATCAGGTTTAGATCTTTTGGACGGGTATCCCTCCTACAGTTAGTTTTGCAAGTATGCAACATTTCCATCAGGGTTGGGTCAGAGACTGCCTTTGTCGGGCAGGCACAGATCACCTCTCAGTAATTGGTAGGAAACTGAATACAGTGATAGGGGTTTTAATTTGTCCACATAGACTCCTATGTAATAGAGATGGTACCACCACACAAAATATACGTTCAGACAAAAGGGGCACTTTTAAATGTAGTAGATGCAAAGCCTGCCCTTACATTGGCAGTTCAAATGTCTTTGTCTCCACTTATGGAAATAAACAATATCACTTCAATGTATATGCTGATTGCACCACAGCACATCTAGTGTATTTGGCTACTTACCGTCAATGCAATGCTTTTTACATAGGCAAGGCAGATCAGAAGCTTAAAGATTGTATACTACGACACTTACGAGATATACGACAAAAGGAACCAAACAATGCACTAGCAGTGCATATAACACAACATCCGACTCATTCCTTCCTTCCTTTTTAAAGCAATTGAAACTGTTATCCAGACCAATAGCGGAGAAGACGTCCATAATCGAACTGAACTACGTGAAATATCTTGGATAATTAACATGAGAGCAAATCGTTCCCCTGGACTAAACACTATAGTTCCATTGAAACCCATTTTAAAAACTAGTAGGAATACTATTACAACTCAGAACCACTAGACTTATAATTTATTTACATTTTTATTCATTTTTTTCCTTTTAGCTGACATTATGGCATAATAGCTATGTATATATTTCAGTTTTGTTAGGTTCATCATATACAAAATAAGTTTAATAAGCATAATAATATTCAGCTATTAAGTATTTATTAATTCTGATATGGAAAGTACTTTAGATCTGAATATTGCTTTCCACTAAGGATGTGTGCATGTTCTTGCTTCATAATAGTGATAGTTTTGCAATAGGTATATTTGGACATTGTTTTCTATCAAGGCAGTGAGTAGGGACGTCATTTCATATATTTATATATCTAGAGATTATTTAGTGAATAATGGACTCTCTATTTATATAGTAAAATTGTATAAAATTGTAATGTGCAGTTATGCATTTCTGTGCTGACGGAAGTAGACTTGACATAGTGATCATGCTTTTGGCTGTGTCAGTAATATTTTAATAGGTTGGTAGTTTTAGATAAGAATTGTTTCGTATATCTGGAAAAGTAGATAACTGTTAAAGAAGATCATATATAAAAATTCCAGAAAGGCGGCCTGCTAGTTAAAGTTAATTATAGTAACTTCCTATATGACAAACAAAGAAAAATAAAACAAATGCTTTTGAAAACATTTTTAAAAAAGCTAGTATTACACTTTGGCCACTGGATGGCAGCAAAGTGGAAATAGGGAAGCCATGAAGTAATAAAAATAATGGAAATAAATGCTTCTGAAAAATCTTTAAAAAGCTAGTATTACACTTTGGCCACTGGATGGCAGCAAAGTGGAAATAGGGAAGCTATGTAAAACTAAATCCATTGGAATGATATATTTGGCACTTATAGCCAGTAAAAAACTAGGCAGAGAAGTGCATATTAGCATACAGCTGAAGTAGGATGGGCCAACATAGTATATTAGCATATTTTGGCGCCAATTTTAAATCACAGCTATTGGCTGCTTAGTAGTGCAAAGAAAGATTACTGGATATTCTAATAAAGACTAAGAATGAATTGACATGATTGGTTTAGAAGTCAATTGATTTTAAACCTTATTGGTTAGTTTTTATAGGTTCATAGGTTGCTACTAGGCTATCGGCCCTAGGGCCAATGCAAGCCTAGCTATAACAATTCCCTGGATATTTCTTCCCACAATATTTACTTCTCCAGGCCCCTGTCTAGCAGGGTGACTGACATGATCCCCGGGGTGAATTTCCTATCTTCCATCCAATCATCAAGGTTCCTTTTGAAGAGGGCCAATGAGACACTCTGCTTAATATGTATGGGCAGTCTATTCCAGAGTATGGGGAGTCTCTGGGTCAGGGACCTATCCCTCCAGCATGTTTTGTTCATTGTGATGACAAGGTTTAGATCCCTGGAGCGTGTGGCTCTGAGGGATTGGGATTTCTTTAAGTGGAGCATGTCCAACAGCTCAGGGTTTGACATGGCCTTGTATGTTAAGCAGAGATCGCCTCTGAGTAGACGATATGCTACAGAGTATAGCTGGAGTTTTTTTTAGACAGTCAGTATATGGCATCTGCTTTAGGCCTGTGTTTAGTATAAATATTAAGCATTGCTACTAAAAGATAACGATCTGAAGAAGGCTAAATAGCTGAAAGCGCTTATCGTTTTATCACTATGGAATTTTAATGCTGTTTTTACTTTTTTCCATTAAATTTGCTTGCTGTTTGACACAGGACTTTATCATGGTGGATTTTTGCTGTGGTGGAATACCAGAGGTTTTTTCTTTGTTTGCTTCACTTTTCCACTGGTAAACCTTCAAGTGTAAGATAGTTTTTTCCTTGACATATGATGTGTTGGTTATGCCCTATAAATTTTTTTTTGTGAAAAACCACTGAGAATGCTCCAACTGTTGCCTAGCGAAATATATTCCAAAGGGTGCATTATACTCAATTATTGGTCTGATGAGGGCCAAGTACAGTGGTGCTATGACAGCCTTAGATCTGGATGTCATACCCTTATGTATAAGCCGAGTCGCATAGAAGGATTTCCTCACCATCAAGGACACATGGTGGTCAGAGTCCCAATTACTATCTATCTGAATACCCATCTCTCTCATCACCTGGTCCACTGTTGGGGGTGTTGTTAATGTTGTAATTTGCAGTGGTATTTGATTTCCCAAAGGGCATTATTATGCACTTCTTCACGTTTAGTTTGAGGCCAGGGCCCTGACACCAGTCATTAGTCAGCATCAGACCTTTATGTAGGATATCAACATTGTTTGAGGAGTCTGTGATTGCCCCCAACTTGCAGTCATCAGCAAACCTGGTCAGCCATAGGCCATCTACATTTCTCTTGACATCTGAGAAGCATATCCCAAACTGGAGGGGACCAGCACTGAGCCCTGTAGTACTCCACCGGTGCCTAGCCTCTTGCTGGATGTGGATTCCCCCACTCTAACAACATGTGTCCTATCCATGAACTATTTGGCTATCCATCTGGTGCCGTAGAGATTTATGTCCAATTATGTGAGTGTATCCTTAACACCTGAGTGGGGTATTGTATTGTGTCACGTCTTGTCCAGGTCAAGGTGGGCGGTATGTACTGCAAGGGAAAACAAAACTGCCCTGTAACAAAATTGACTCTTTCTTAGTGATTGTTTTAACTGCAATATCATTTTAAGAAAATCGCAACAAGATTTTGACAAGGGAGATTAAAATTTGTTCTGTCAGTAGGAGGTGCCACTTCATTATCTTTAAAAGCATACCTTTCCAAACTTGCATTGACTTCAACACATTCTGTAAATGTTACAGGTTGTATTTCCTTTCTAAATGTAACAAACATTCCTGTCTAAATGCTTGAGAGACCATGCTTAGACGGCCTTTATTTTATTTATTTCCAGTTGTTGGATGGCCTAAGGTGGTAGTAGGTATTGACTTGGAAGGGGGAGATGTGGCCACAGCATTGGGGGGGGGGGGGATCTGACCCTACTGCTTTTTAGAATGTAAAAAAAATGAACAGCTTTGGAGAACTTGTAAAAAAAAAAAGAATATGAATGGGAGGTATTTAAAATATTACAACTGAGCCATCATTGTCTATTTTCATCCGATTCAACCATGGGTTGTCAGATCCGACCTCAGCACCAGTTCTGATGCTTCTCAGTTCCAGGGCTTTAACTCCTGTTCTGCCCATAATTCCCTCAACTCCACCTTAGTACCTTAAATCTCATGTGCCACCTGAAGAAGACTTTGAATGTGTTCTACGAGGACAGTTCACAATGACGTATCCTTTGAGTTAAGTCCCCCTTTTTCTCCTCTCCCTACAGAGAGATTTATTTCTCTAGTTTAGTTTTAGACTTAATTGTGTTTTTTGTGTACTTCTGATAGGTTGTTGTTACATTTGGTGTGTGTTTTCTATATTCTATATTTAGTACATAGTCTAGTGTGTTTTTCTAGCAAATTTTATAGCAATTCCTAGAGTTGGGTGTGCTTTTGTTAGCATTAGTTGATAGCAAATTTTTGTATTTCAAGTTAGTCTTAATTTTTAAAGTAAGAATGTTAGATAGTCAATTATTTAAAACCGTGTTCTGTGTATACAAACTGTGTCTTCAAGGATCCCCATACCTTTATTATGTATATTGTTTAAGCACTCCCCGCCTTTATATTCAGTTTTAGGGTTATGCCTCCGTTAGTTCCAGGGCACTCCAGACTAGGAGAGAGAAACTCATAGTTAAGGGCCTCCTCTCTCCACAGACAGGGTCTTCAGTTTCTTTTGCCCATTTATTATTTGCTTTATATTTAGAGCCAGTTGCAAAGAAAATAAGGGACTCAGAAATACATGGATATAATTGGTGGTGTGGTAATCAAGAAAAGTTGGGTTTATTTGCAGATGATATTTTGTACCTGGCAAATCCAGAAAACTTCATCTCTGTGTTGTGTAACATTTTGAGACCATTTCAATTTTTGGGGGGTATAAAATCAAGATAAAATAAAGGCTGTAGCCGTAAATTATGTACCCACATACAAATTGATTCAATAATACCCATATTTATGAGGACATGATGAGATAAATTATTTAGGAGTATGGATTAAAAAGGCTTATGTTATGGCAGCTAAGGATATGTGGGAAGAGTCTAAACAGAAGATAATACAAAAATTGAAAAACTGGAAACTCTTATTTATGGATATGGGTAGTAAGATACAAGCAGTGAAAATGTTTTTAGTCCCTTTAGTCTTGTATGCTGGTCAGGTATACTTTTATCAACCTGAGGAGAGGTTGCAGACAATAGTTAATAAAGAATTATAGCAGGTTTATGTTTATCTGATAGGAAAGGATATTTTAGAGCTACTGAGTTAACAAGGCTCATATACATAACACCAGCAATCTGTTATAATTCAGATTGGAAATGGATGATGAAGTATGGGTGAAGTTCAAGAAACGGAGAGTGGGATTTCGGATGCAGATCCTTAAGGAGAGTAATAACCATAGAGAATATTATATTCATAAAGTAGCAGAAAGTATTCTAAGAACTAAGCCAATATGAGAATGGAGAAAGGAGATTTTTCCAGTAGGGATGACTGCAAGTAGGGAAACAGAAAATAGGCAAGGGTTCTGGAATTTACTGGAGAAATCTGGCAAAGGAACCAAGATATTGACAAGCAGAAAAGGTAATAGAGTGGGATGCAGGCTAGAGACCGTCCTTCCTACCTGGGCTTGATCTCAAAGTACAGGCAAAGAAAAGGGATAGGGAAATTTTAAGTGAGAGCCCTGCTCTGGTAGAGTTTTTAGCTGAATCGAGAACAGAAGCAGCTGTTAAAGGGATAATTAGTAGGGCACATAAAATATAGCATGATAACTATAAGAATCAATCAGAGGAGGTTAGAAAGGATTGGGAAGAGAGACTCGAAAATCAGTTTACAAGAAAACCATGGGAAGACATATGTATGGCTCCAGAGTATGCAACCAAGTCTAGAAAGTTTAGGATCTTTGCTTGGAAGTGTTTGCATAAGTATTTTTTTTTGAGTAAAACACACTTCAAAGAATTTTCCTCAAAAAGATAGCAAATGTTGGAGGTGTGATGGAGAAGAGAGCAAGAGGTAACTGGGATCATGTGTTTTGGCAGTGTGATGTGCTGACGGATTTAAAAAATTCCCTGCAGAGTACTGTGTCGAAAATTTTGGGTGAGCAAATGGCTGTAAGTAAGAAAAAGATTCTTTTGAGCTGCAATACAAGATCTAAATTGCCTGAAAATAGTAAAGCCTTATTAAATTTAATTCTGTTGGCTGCCAAAAAAGCAGTTACTAGAAAATGGAAATCTGTGTTAATGCCAACTCTAATTGAGGTAACAGAATATTATAAAATAGATAAAATAACTGGAAGAGGCATCTTTAGAGAAGGGAAGTAGCAAATTACATAGAAGTAAATGAAAAATGTGAGGAGTGAGTTTTAAAGGAAGTTAGGAATTCAGCATTTTTTTTTTTATGTTGGACTGACGATAGCAAAGAAAAGAGATGTATATTGTATTTAAATGGAAAATGTTAGTTTTTTTCTGTTAATGTGTATTTGCTTATGTCTTAAGTGATAATTTAATAAATCTTTTTTTTTAAAGGGAATATATGTGATACATAATGTTTGTTATTGTGAACATGTTAACGTGGTTTGTTTTTGTTTATGTAAATGTATGTTTGCTTGTTTTAAATGAATGCTCAATAAAAGTGTTAAGAAAGGACTGGAAAGAAAATGTGGTTCTGCAAGTCACAGAGTTCTTATGACAGCCCTGGGGGATAGACCTTCTCTTGGTAGAGGAGGAGGTAACTGCAGTGGATGTCACCATAGAGGCAGAAGCGGATTGTGTAACCAGGGCTTTCGCAGTAACTTCACTGAAAAGCCATATCAGCACTCCTGAGTTTTTACCTGACTGCTGCACTCTGGAGGCAGTCGGGATGGAGGGGGGGCTTATCCATGTACCTGCAAGCCTGGCAAAATAGAACAACAGATTCTTGGGTGCTAAACATAATTTTCAGACCCTGTTCAGTTCCCTTTTCCCTTCCTTCAATAAAAAGAAAGTTCCCAATGTTCCACCCAGTCATTTGAAGCTTGTAGCAGTAGAAATTTCAAAGGTGCTAAGAAAAAGCCATCCAGCTGGTCTCCAAAGATTAATTAGAGTCCCAGGTCTATTTGAGGTTCTTTTTAGGTGACCTCGGAACCATTTTGAATCTGAGTTATTTAAACCAATTTATAATGCAGACAAAATTCCAGATGGTCACAGTTCACTCAGTTTTGCCTCTACTGAAGAAGGATGATTGAATGAGCTCCAGAGATCCGATCCGGGATGCATACTGTCATGTAAAGATAGAGAAGCATACAGTTTCAGGCCAGGACAGGGGAGGGCAACCATTATCAATTCAGAGCCCTGCCTTTTGATCTTACCACAGCCCCAATGTTGCTTACAAAGATAATGGCAGCACATCTTTGCCTGCTAGGGATCTAGGTTTTCCCATGTCTCAAAGTTTGGCTCCTATCCACTACCTCCAGTGATCTGCTAATGAATCATCTGGGCCTTATGTTCCATCTAGTGCAAGATCTAGGCATGACAATCAACCTACCCAAAAGTAATCTTACCCCAACACAACAAATAGAATTTATTGGATGTCGCCTGGATTCGATTCTACAGATCAACATACTTCCCCACTCCTGAGTGCTCTCCCTGTGCCTCACAGCTACACAAGTACTCCATCATCCTTCTCCTCCAGCAAGACTGATTCTTTGTCGTTTAGGTCTGATGGCTTCTGCAGTCCTAATGCTTCCACTAGCTAGCTTCTACATGAGAGTACTTCAGTGGACCCTAGCAGTGCAATGGTCTCAAAACGTTCATCCGCTGTATACGAAAATTTGAATCACTCGAATATGCAGACAACACATCTCCTAGTGGACAAAATCTCATTCAGTGACAGAAGGACGTCCATTCCAAATGGTTACACCTGTGGCTGCAGTAACCATAGATGGCTCCCTTCTAAGGTGAGAGAGGGCAGTTTAAAGGGAGGAGTCTAAAGTACTTGGTCACACACACAGGTCAGTCTTCACGTCAGTATCCTGAAGTTGCAGGAATTCCAGGATGTCCTCCCCAGTTGTGTGATTTCCATATAGTTGGACAGCATGTCAGTAGTCTGGTACATCAGCAAATAGGGAGGGACATATTCATATCCCCTGTGTTAAAAGGCTATGATGCTTTGGCAGTGAGCAATCTCTTCTCATCGCTTTGATAGCAACAATAGTACCGGGGATGCCCAGTCTACTAGTGGACAAATTGAGCAGATCTATGTTAATGCCTCACAAGTGGTCCCTCAGTTTAGCAGTGGCAGCTGTGATCTTCCATCACTGGGGCCAACCTTGCTGCAATCTATTTGCATTCTACCTAAACAATGCAGCAGTTACTTTGTTTTGGTCCCTGCATAGGTCCATTCACAGAGGGATGAGCTAGTCCACAATTGACCCCCAGGTCTCCTGTGTACCTTTCCCCCATTGCCTTTAATGAACAAATTTATTCAGAAAGTAAGAATGTACAAGGCAAGAGATTCTTATTGCCCACTTCTGGCCCCGTGAAATGTGGTTTCCCTTCCTGTGGCCTCAACTAGTACATCCACCATGGAAGTTGGATCAGTATTCAAACCTATTAATGCACCCATCAGGACTGCCTCCTAATCCAGACAAGAAATTCATGAAATTGACCATTTGGTTTCTCCAGTTCTAACCTTGGCCAGAGATGCCAGGCTACCATCTTTGGTTGTTCAGATCATGTTAGTCTTTCAGAAACAGTCCACTAAGATCTGTCATAGCAAATGAAAATGATTTTCCATTTGGACTTTCTCAAAGGGGTTAGACTCTTTTTCTGCTCCCATAATAAAATTCCTGTCTGAACTTTTCCATAGTGGCTCTAGTTATTCCACTGTTAAATTGCAAATGGCTGCAATCTGAAATGTAGCTTCCTTGAGAGTCTCAAGTCTTTTTGAAAGGAACCTTTTTTCAAGTCTTTTTGAAAGGAACCTTTTTTCTATGACCACCTATTGGGGGTCCAGTTCCTCACTGGAATATTACTACATGACCCTCTTGTGAACCAGCAGCATCATTCATCTCTTGGAAAATGATTTTTGTGGTGGCTCTTGCATCAGCCCAGGTGGATTTCAGAGCTGCAAGTACTTTCGTGTAAGCTTTCCTGTCTAGTATTCAGTAAAGAGTTTCCATGAGAACTAATGCATCTATCCTTCCTAAAGTGGCATCCAGGATAAATTTAAATCCGTAAATAAACCTACCAGTCTTTTTACCCAAATTCTGAAACAAAGGTAAACATATTTTTCATATGCTGGATGGTTGTCAACTTGAGTTCTATCTTCATAGGAGGAAGCAGTTCAGAAAATCCGATCTTTTTTTGTTTCTTTCTCAAAACCTGAATTAGGCAACCAGTTGCTGAGGTTACTCCCTTCAGATGGTTTTCAGATTGCATATCTTTTGTGTACAATAAAAAGGGCTTGTCCCCACAGTCTAAAGCTCACTCCACAAGGGCAATGGCCATGTCAACATCCTTGACTAGTAGACTGTCTGTTAATGATATTTGTGCTGTTGCGAATGGGTCAGCAGTTCACACTTTTGTGTTGCATTACAAGTTGTATGTACAGTCCAGATCACTGTCTTTCTTTGGTTCTGCCATTCTCAGGAATGTTCTTCCTTGTTACCACCCAGCTAAAACAGGTTGGGAATCTGTCCCATGGTTGAATCACTCAGAAATAGACATCATTGGATATGAAAAGTATGTAATTACCATAATGATATTCATGTTGTCTGATTTTCGTCCAATTCAACCTCCCTACCGCCTTTCAACTTAACACAAATTGGCTTCTAGTGACCGGATAGTTTTCTTACACACACTCTCTGTGATTAGTCCTAACTGACTTGTCTTCCAATCACACCTTTTTACCTGTATGCTAGGTTTAGTTTTGAATGTAGTTGCTATGAATTATTTTACTGAGGCAAACTCGATCCGAGATACTAAGGTGGGCTTCCCTGTTATATAAGCGAAAGTTCAATTTTTTGATTGTCGCTTTATCAACGGCTAAATGTCGGAAACCCCAAATCCCGAACAAATTGAACAGCAATTTTTTTCTGCACCCCCTACTTAAATATACCAACTCCAAGATCGCACCACAGTGGAGGAAACGGCAAAGTCCCAAAAACAGCCCAGTGATTTTTTTTTTCCCTAGGAAAAAAAATCGTTGTTCAGTTTGTTTGGGGATTTAGCCTTTTCAACATTTAGCTGTCGACAAAGCGACGTTCGAAATATTGAATGTTCACTTAAATATTAGGGACCCTAGGGTGAGGAAGAGTCAGAGCCCTGTAACTGAGAAGCTTCAGAATCAGTGCCAAGGTTGGATCTAATCAGATCCAACAACCCATGGTTGAAAAGGATGAAAATTAGACAACATGGATCTACTGTTATAGTAAGTACATAACATTTGAATATGATATTTGGAAAATATGAGAAAGAAAAAAAATGGGGAATTGACAATATTCAGTCTGGAGATTATGGAAAAGGTGATCTTTTGGAATATTGTATAAAAATAGAAGATGATAAAGATATGCTAGATGAAATAAAATGATGGTTGTGGAGGAAAGAATGGGGGCTAGATAATGAGCTAAAAAACAGTTGATATTGGCTTAGAAAAATCAATTTTGTGTTTTCTTTTTCTTTGAATGATGAAAATGGACTTTTTTCTTGTGTATATTATATGTTAATGTTGAAAAATGGAAACACACAAGATGTATGTTAGTTATGAATGTGTAAATAATGAAATATGTAAATAAATAAAGCAAGCCCTTCTACATTTGGTTAGTGGCTTTGGCTCTTTTATACCCACCTGAGCTATCACCAACTCAAGCAGATGTGGGCTTTGTAAGTACAGCACAAGCAGGAGTGCAGCACCTCTCTTATGCTGCACTGCATTGTCAGTATTGGAAAAAATTAATCCTGTTAACTTGGTATGGGAGTAAAACTCACAGCCCACCAAAAGTGAAATATCTGTTTTAGAGGTCGGGCAGGGTTTGTTTTAGCTGTCTTGTAGGACACGCTTTAGACCATCCAGCTGTTTCTGGGAACTGGAACACACTGCATGGACTGTTTTTTTGCATGAAATTATTTCTACACTTCGAAATACAGTTCATTATGAGGGACATATAACAGCTTTTGAGTGTTATTCCCATAACTAATAAAGTTTGGATAGTTGAGCCATTGGTATAAGACATACTCACTTACTGACAACCCCAACCCCAACCCCCCCCCCCCAGCTACAGACTAAATTGGTCTTTGTATGGATTTATTTTACTATAAAGAATTTTAACCAATAAGTGTTATGTTTACTTCATCTTCCTCAGATTTATAGTCAGAGGCATATTTTAAAGTTGTGGTTTTGGCTTGATGTGGATTTACTTGGATTATTTTTGTCTTTCATTGCTTGTTTACCCTTCCCGAAGAGCATTTATTAGCATTTTGTCTGTGCTTTCTGCTTTCTTGTTCCCCAAAACTCAGAACAGTGCGGGGTATGCAGTGCACTGTCCGTTAAAGTAGGTTGTGAAACTGACCTCCTCCAGCTAATTCCCATTTGTATTTAAATTCTTGCAACAATGATTCAGTTATTTAAGCATATCTCTCTGCAGGTGTACTTGCACACTACTACTTTTCCATTTATTTCTGGATTGTGTTGCACATTCTTGCATAGTAGCCTAGTCCAAATAGTTAAGTATATCCCGCTGTCCCCTTCTGTTCTCCATTGTGCTGGTGTGCATTCATTTCCTAGTTCATGTTAGCATGCTTAATGTTAGAAGTATGGATGGTATTTCTGTGCTGTGCACCCTGCATTCGTGTACTGGATTTAATGTCTTCTAGGAAACCTGTTCAGATGCCCTTTTTTAGGGGATTTTGGTAGTGAATATTTGTGAAACAGATATCTGTTTCTGTGTATTTTGTTTACCAAGCATTACGTGCTGGATTGTATTCCTAAGGCAGATGGAGGTTTCACTTAGGAAGTCATCTGTGGGATGCCAGCTGGAGCCACAACCTGGTGGCCTTAAGTGTATAGCTCATTTTCCGCCCAAAAATAGTTATCAAAGAGATGGGATTCTAGTACAGTTGTCTGTGGTACTAACAGATGACAATCCTTTTGACTTCCTTGGCGAGATGCTCCTTTCTCCCAATCCTCCCTCATGTTAAATTATGCTAAGTTTACTTGTGTTGTCATGCCTTGGTCCTCTACTGAGATTTGAAAGATTGTTATTTCTATGATGTCTGTTAATCAAGTGGCCTATTGGCCAGTTGCAATGGTAAGGAGGCTTCACCTGTTACTGACTATGAATATGAAGAAGTTATGTTGCTGCAGCATCCACCTGTGTTAGATATTTGCAATAAGATGCACAGGTAAAGATCTGATTAATGTCAAGAACCTTCCTTGGTGGGTCAAGTTTCCATGCTTAGGGTGAACACACATCCATGGCAGTACCACTATGTTATGCCTGTGCTTCATAAGCACATACATCCGTTTCACACACTTCTCCCCCATCCCAGTTTTTGCAAGAGCCATTCATTTCATTGATGGAATTTTTGGAGTCCCATATTGTTGAGTTCAAAACATTGAGTCCCATTTCTGTGTTTCTAGACCTCCATTCTGTTTCAAGATCACTGACATTTGATGGGGGAAGGAATTTCCCTTACTTCCAAGGTTGAGCAACCATGAAGTTAGCAGTTATTCAGCTGGAGTGATATGGTGGGAGTTGGTGGTTTGCCTCCCTGCAGAAACACACACACACACACACACACACACACACACACACACACACACACACACACACACACACACACACACTCCTTTTTGTAGAAAGTCAATTATATTAGTAGCCAGCTTTCTTGTTGCAGTGTTGGCTGATTGTGAGGAGATGGTGCTGAAGTGTCTGCTTGTATCTTTTTTTTTTTTTTGTTCTAATTTCAAACCTTGCTGTCACTAGCCACCTCATTGGCAAAGAGGGATAAAGCCCTAACTGCAATGCATGTGAACCAAATGGTGACTCTGATACCTATAGAAGCTAGCCAGGGTGAATGGGAGAGGTGGTTGCTGGTACCAGCTCCCCATATCCTAGGGGGAGGTGGGAGGCACCTCTTGCCCAGTCACAGTGATAACATCTAGTGGTAGCACCAGGTGATACACAGTAGAGTTAGGACCAGCTTAGCCTACGCTCTCATAGTACTTTTCACCAGTAAATCCAAGTGAGTTTAGTGTACAGAGGCATGCTCCCTCTCAGGAGACAACGATAGCAGCTTGGGGGAGCCGCTTAGTGGGATGGTGTTGTTCCCAATGGGGGGAGGGTAGGTTGGCACCTAGGACCAGCAACCTGGCCTGCTGCCTACCACCAACTCTTGCCAGAACGAATGGGGCTTTTAGGTGTTGGTATTGGGGCTATCAAACAAAGTACTGAGGGTGTGTTCATTTAAATAAAAAAGCTTGCTACCACTGATGACATGTTTTTAACATGTTCTTATACTTGCATGCTCTTTTCTCTTTCTCTCTCTCTGGTGGATCATTCTGAATTACAGAGCAACACTGGAAGAAAGCATCTAGTGGTACCTTTAGGTGGATCTTTCTTAAAGGTCATGGTGTGTGTGTGGTAGTTTTAACTGATGTCTGCTTTAGCATTTAGCTAGAGCCACTACATTCTACTGGTAATTCTGTGGTTTCTCCCTTGTCTGCCAAGATAGGATCATCATTAACAAGTGGGGTTGGATTCCACTATTTCCCTTGGTCTCAAGGCAGACTTGAAATTCTGGAAAGGTACAGCCCTGGCTACCTACCTTAAAACAGTACTGCATTAGGTAACATCTGTGGGGATTTGTTTTTCTTTTCTTCTCATCTGATTGGCTTTGATCTAGAGAAGACCAGCATGGTCATGAGACACAAACCTTGGAGTCTTTAGGTATGGATCAGTTATGCTTCTTTTTCCTATGGCCTGTGCCTCACTCCATCTGGATCAGTTAGCCTGGGTTAAGGAGGAGGAGTTTGATAGAACCAGTCAAGAGAGTGCAGAGGTTCATTGACTCTTTCTGGAGCCTGGAGTTGTAGCTGTTGGATTTCACTTGTATGGCTTTCAGTGCCCACCCTGTCCAAGTTTCCTGACTTGCAAATGCTACTTTGATGCATTTTTGAGTCAAGTGGGAGGTTATGCTGGGCTTGCACACTTGCTTGTGCCTGGTATGGGGATATTGTTTCATTTGAGCTAGCTAAACTTGCTTAAATCACCCTCATTCTCTCACTCTTTACTGCTCTCCTCGGTGGGATTATAATGAGGTATTGTCTCCTCACCCCAGATGAGTCCTCTTTTGTCTGGGTGGGGGGGTGAATATTCCTTGAGCTTCTTCACCACCACTGTGCAGTTGGCAGACAGAATGGCCACAGGATAGTATATTTCTCTCTAAAACTGAGCACTGTGATTTGTTTCCAGTGTAACTGATTTCTCTGGATGCATGTGTTTTTCAAAAATTGGAAGTCCGCTAGTGTGGCTCTGACTACTCCCCCCCCCCCCCCATATATATTTATATATGTTGTAAAGGGCAATGTTCATCAGGAAGAAGACTGGGGACCTTTTCACATTAATCATGTATATGAGTGTCTTATAAGCAGGTACTGTAATCCTTTTGCCAAACAAGAGAAGATTAGTCTTTTGTGATGTATTTAAGGAAATATGAGCCTTGTAAACGTGGATGCAGCCTCTCATACTACATGTGATGCAAGCATTGCTAAGGACAAGTCAGACTAGAAAAAGTTCTGTAGTAAAGCTTTCAAAATTTGCTTAAAGGAATATGAGCCCCACAAAGACAGACACAGCCTCTCATTGTACATGTAATACAAAACAGGATTGTAAAGTCTGGAGATAGTGTCATAAAAGCAGTCAGTTTGAACTAATGAAACTGTAAACCACTTTATTAAATGGACCTGATGAAGCTTTGGTGAAAGTGTTTTATTAAATATAGTTATATAGTGGTAGGTCATGGTGTTTTTTTGTTTGTTAAAAATAAAAATAAAAACTTTTTAACTAAGAATGACATTCCACAGACTGTTGAGCAGGTTAAACCCTCATGAGTCTTTTAGGAATGTTCAAATAAGGGACTTACCTCTAAGATTTGGAATTGGCTCCTTGTTTTTCCAGCCCTCAAGAACAGCTCCCGCAATGGTCTGGACTTGCCTTTAAATAACTGACCTGTTTAATGTAATGTATTAGAACAGGAAAACTCTTCATCTAGCTGCTTAACTGAATAAACTACTTGAAACTTCAACAAGGCATCTTTATTCCTCCCACAGGGAAGGCATCAGAAGGGCCTCTGACTGAACTTTTCACATGCCTGCTGGTTGCAGCTTGATTGGACTTGGAACTCCCTTCTTCATTTTTGTGATGCTGCGATGCTCCGCCTAGTATTTCTTTGGTGTGAGAGTTGTCCCTGGGACTCACCTGTTTTCCACAGGAGTTATCCATTTGTCAGTTTCCTCTGGCTGTGAGGCTGTTACCAACAGTATATCTAGAGGTTAGACAATGGTCTTTGTTGCATCCCAGTTGTTCCCTTCTCTTTAGAGGGTTAGCATTTTCAGGTTAGTTGGCATGTGTGGGTGGCATTCCAGCTTTATTGAACCTGGTCAGCCTGTGCTTTTTATTTACAATGCACATGGTGTCTCTGTATGTTTGTGTCTGAGTATGTATATATGTAGGATGGTGACAGCTTCTGCTGTCTCCATTTTGGACCCATAGTTTATGTGCGGTTCTGGTTTTCAAGTCTGCTGGGGCCCATTGAGCCTAGAACCTACTTGGATTCCCTTCTCCCACCCTATGATCTGTCATTATAAAGGAGGGAGGCTGACTGTAGCCCTACCTAAAAGTTGTGTCCTAGGGTCTGCCCCTTCTTGGCTGTGTTATTCCTCAGCTTGGTAGAAGGAGTTTTCTTTCTTGGCTTTCTCTGAGGGGAGAGCCTCTAGGATTCTCAGTCCGCCTCCTCTCCCTGGCTGTGATCCTTACTTCCATTTGGTAGCCTTCAACGTCTGATTTGGGAGATTCTCAGTATCATGCTGATTCTGTGATGAGATCTTGTGACTAGCTTCTATGGGCATCTCCTCCATGGCGGAAGGACTAACCTTCATGATGGGTCTCTAGATGTAGGGCAGTCCAACAACTAACACTTTCCACTTTTGGAAGACAGTTTTGACTTAGTCCTGTTCTAGCTGGTCAATAGGTCTGAAGGTAAGGTTGACCGTTTTTATGACTGGGTTTCTTTGTAATTTCTTGTTCGTGTCTGTTCTTTGTTGCATATTTTAAAGATAGTTTTTCTTACTCAGTTTTACTGTGCCCATGAGTTGATGTGGATCACTGTTACATTTTAGAGGTCTTAAGAGCTCTTTCTGGTCTCATTGGGGGTGACTCCCTCCTTTTTTCTTTGGAGTGGACATCTTAACTGTTTTGCAGTCTGGCCAGGTGTCTTTTCATTTCCAGGTCTCAACATCTTTGGCACAATCCTACTGCTGTGATTCCTTCCATTGGTGTTCTAGTGGGAATCGTTCTCCACAGCAGAAGAGTAGTACCTTCTGCAGCATCATGTAGGTTGCTGTGGGTGTCTCTGATGATGTCCTTTTATATCACTGTTGCAGTATTCTTAATGTTAGGGATCTCCCACCCAGGACACCCCAACATTTGGCCAGTATACCAAAGCCTAATGTTTTTGTATGTGCAGTACATCACACATATGCTCCCCTCACAGAACGTAGGGCATAAAAGTGACATACGGATGCAGTTACCCAGAACAACTTTGCCATCAGTCCGAACACCATTATTGCTCATTAGTCAGAACACCTTGTTGCTGTGCTGAATACCTAGTCTGTCAGATAAATGCCCCATTGGGGTTTTTTTTCTGTTCTTTGGTCTTCTATTTTATTTTGCTTACCTAGAGTTCATGTCATCCTAGAAGGTAAAATGTAAGTTTGGGAGGTAGATTCCCCATATGGATCATCATGAACAGTGTCTGTTTTGTTTGGGTGCTTCCCATGATCATATCTCTTGTAATATCTGTAAGGCGTTTGTGCCTAAGACACTCAGAAATCATTTGTCATCCCTGGCCATTTATCTTGAAAACCCGTGTCTTAAACAGATAGCCGAGGGTAACATGGCAGAATCCTGTAACCCCAAGATACTTCTGCTAAGTAAGAAGGCGGCCAAGAAGTCTCGGACAGATTCTTTAGCTGTTCCCCTTCCACTGGACACCCCTCTAGAAACAGGTAATAGGTCTGCAGGCCATTCGACATCTACATCAGATTCCACTGCTGCCGCGACCCTGTCAAAATTGGCATGGATCTGCCTTTTCACATGTTCTATCAGGCTGTCTAGCCATCTGCAACAGACATCAAGGAGGAACTGTGGTGGATTATTCCACAGGCTCTTAGAGGGATTCCGCAGATATTTGTCAGGGAAGAGGTTACAGGTTCTCTTATGGAATCTTGGCCAGGGTTGGAACTTCTGGTATTTGTTAGGACTGATGTCCCTTCCAAGAAAGGCAAAAGATGAAGCATGTTTCAGTCCATCCTAAGGATCCTTAAAGGGAATGGTAAGAGTTTACTTAGGATTTTTTTTTTCTGCCTTGATGGCACTGAAGCCTTCTCAAGGGGTTTCAGTGCCTGCTCCTCCTGAACTCTACCCCTTCTAAATGGCTTAGGGAATCGGATTGCTCAGATGAGAATTCAGTCTGATGAAAGGTCTTTGTCCTGTTCTTCACAGATGCATTCACCTTTGGCTTATGGTTCTGATGAGGAGGAATCTGTTAGCCTGAGTCCTTTTGAGGAATTGTCCTTTGGGAAAATAATTTCTAGGATGATGGAATACTTGAAGTGGGATTCTTCTTAAGTGTCTGATATTCAGAGGAGATGTAACTTGCTTCAGGTGGATACTCCTAAACCATCGGCAGTTCATCCTGTGTTGGCTGGCTTGATAGACATTTTAATTCCTGCTTCCAAGTCTCCTGATTCTTAGCCTCCTGCTCCTAAGAAACCTGATAAGTTCTATAAGGTTCCTGAGGATTAGCAATTTTTATTTAAACATCTTTCTGCTGATTCTGCTGTGGTGTCAGTCTCTTCTGACAAGCCTAGGTTCTTGCCCTCTTCCAAAATTTTGCTGTCTGATAACGATAGTAGGTCAATTCAGAGGATTGATAAGAAAGTTTACAGTGCTTCTACTTTGGCCTTTAGGGCTATTAATTATTAGGCCAGTGTGACCAGGCATGCTCTGGCCTTTGTTGCTCAGGCTTGTCGGGTTATTCCTGACCTCCCTGATTTTGAAGGCAAACCCTTTCTCTTATCTATTTTAGGTTCTGCTTCTCAAGTGACTCACCACTCTTAAGTGTAGCTATGATGCTGCTGATGCCTCTTCCAGGCCTTGCAGGACCTTAAACATATTTTGTCTCTCTCCTATCCCTAAATTTCAGAGGAATTATTCTTATAGATCTGCTTTTGTTCACCGGCAACCCCGCCAGGCCTCAAAGGCAAGAAGGATGGTAGGCAAGGCCCCCTTTGCTAAGGCTTCTCAATTTCTATGGCCCAAAAGCCTCTTTTATCTGATAAGCCTGCTTCGTTTTGACAGTTTGCCCCCCCCCCCCCCCTTCTCTTAGACCAGGTTCCTTTGTCCCTTTGGCTTCCAAATTGGCTTTTCAACACTTCAGACTCCTCGGTTCTTTTTGTCACCTGTCAGGGTTACTTCATGGTATGGAAGTCTCTCCATCTTTTTTCAGGGATTCCTCATCCTCATCTAGAGCAACTTCCTCCTTTCCTGAAGGTTCAAAGGTCCCTGGTGAACCAAGGAACCATTCAACCTGTTCCCCCTTCGCAATTGAGAAAGGGTTTTTATTCACAGTTGGGAAAGAGTTTTTATTCCTGGATATTTCTGGTTCCTCAAAAGGAGGGCACTTGGAGACCTATTCTGGATCTCCCCCTGCTTAACACCTTTCTCAAGGTCCCTTCTTTTTGAATGTTTACACTTAAAACCCTATTTCATCTTTTACTCTATCCCAGGCTTTTCTGGCTTCTTTGGATCTGAAGGATGCTTACCTTAATAACCCTATTTACCCTCTTTTAAGGAAGTTTTCATTTTCAGTTCTCTGCTTTGCCCTTTGGCCTCTCTACTGCTTCAAGACTATTCACAAAATGCCTAGCTCTTGTGATTGCTTTCTGCAGGCTCCAGGACATTCAGATTTTTCCTTATTTAGATGATCTGCTGCTTCAGGCACCTTCTTTCAGTTGCCTGTTACAGGATATGGTGTTCACCATCTTTCTTCAAAGTCTGGGGTTCGCTGTCTTCTTCTAAAAGTCTGTCCTGACTCCCTGTCAGGATCATGTGCATCTGGGGTGCAAGATTCAGACAGTACCAATGTTGACTTGTATTCTACCCCCAAAGGTTTTGTCATTGACGGCCTTCTTTCAATCTCTCCTTCCTCTGAATGCTGTGCCAGCCAGAAAGTTTCTTTGGGCCCTGGGATTCATGGTCTCTTCTATTCCAATGCTTCTCTTGCCAGACTGCATATGTGGAAGCTTCAATGGTACCTCAATTCAGTTTGGATTTCAGTGTACCTCTCCTTCCTTGTCTAAAGAAGGAATTTGCAGGGTGGATTCAACAGTTTGCTGTCAACTCAGGCCTACCCTTTTAGTCTTCAGTCCCTTCTTAAGAAATGTTCACTGGTGCCTCAGAGATGAGGTGGGGAACTTCATTTGGTCACCTGAAAGTTTGGGGTCTCTGCCCCCCCCCATCAGAAGTCAGACCCATACCTCACAACCCTACCAAATTCCTTGGTATTCACCGTTTTTTAGGACAAAATAATGGGGTGCCATGAATATCTGAGTGGCCATTTTAATTCCTGATTTTTTCTTGTCTCTTTTTTGGGGGGGGGGGGGTTGTGGAGTACAACTTTAAATTTATTGTTGATGTCACCGTGCATCGCCGATGTATCCTGCACTGTCCTCACCGTGCAGGGCCAATGCATGATGACATCAGCTTCATTCCTGTATCGGACACCTCCATCAGAGAGACTCATCTTAGAGTAGTACTCGGACTAATCTGGACATAATTTTTGGATTAATACCAGCAGCAGCAGCCAGTGGAACAGAGCTTGTGTGTGTGTGTGTGTGTGTGTGTGTGTGTGTGTGTGTGTGTGAGAGACTGTGCACATCTTTACAACAAAGGAAAGTTCTTGCCATCCACCCATGTCTGCAGCAGGTCAAGATGAGAAAATTCGTAACTTTAACCAGCTAAGTAAAACCTAAATCATCAATTAAAAAAAAAAAAAAAAAAAAAGTATGTATGCAAGGCCAGGGTGTTAATAACAGAAAGTGCAGCAAAGGAATTGGAAATGATTCTATAATCTGCTACAACCTGTACACTTCTGAAGTTTGTTCTTTTATTTTTAAAAGTAGTACTCATACCTGTCAACTGTGCTAAATTCCTTGGTATTTCCCGGTTTTGGACTCAAAATAATAGGGTGCCAAAAATTCCTGATTGGCCCCTTTAAATCCCGATTTCGGCATGCTGACAAGGGTGCTGCAACCATAGGGTGGGGGGGAGGTGAGCACTCTCCCACTTTTAAGAGGTTTTAAAAGTTTTGTACTGACATGAAACTTTTAGACACTGATTTTGAGGCCAAGAAAATTAAAACATTTAAAAGTAATTTTATGGATTATAAAAATCAGGAGACATTTACTTGGGAGAAAAACAAACATTTGGTTTGTTTTGCTGACAGACCCTCTTGCTGGTCAGAAACCTGGTGTGGGTTAATTTAAATGAAAAAAACAAGTGTCAAAATCTTCTGTTCCTAAAAATATTGATTCTACCTCTGAGTTTTCATGTAATACTGTTGCAGAAGATAACCTGGATATTGGAGATGATTCACATGTTTGTAAACGTGTATATTCAGTTGCTACAACCCCTTTAACAGAAGGAGAGGGGCAGAGACACAGAAGTAAAATACAGAATGTTGGATATGTTCAGGGCAATGTTACAGTAACTTCAAAGTCACAGTTAAGTTGACTGAAATTTTTTCAGAACATGTTTTTTCACTGTTAAAGAAGGGATTATCATTTGTGCCTAACTTTTTGTTTGTTTCACAATTTCAAATTGTAAATTATTTGAAAGATTGTTTCAGTTGCTTAACATGAAATATTGTTTTGTTCATCGCCCTGTACATCAAATTAATAATTTCAAATTTAGGAAATCCATGTTTCAGCCCCCATATCATCCTACTGTTAAATCAGTTTAGACTAATGCTATGAAGGACTGGAATAATGGGTATTTCCATTTGTTTAGGAATTTTGGGCATAATTTATCCTTGGATGAAAAACAAGTGTTGAATTATTAAAGATCAAGGGATGATTTGGTTATTCCTCCAGTAGATTTTTTTGCCTCCCCTCTAAACAAACCGCTCCCTTTCTTCTGTTCCAGAGTGCTATGCCATCTCCCATTGAAGGCAGATGTCCTTTCTTTTCCTTTGAAGGGGATTTTTCTTTATGCTTTCCCTCCTCTTCCTGTACCTGTACTTCCAAGAGTCCTGCATAAGATTTATCTGCACTTCCCAAAAATCTTGCTATTGACTCCCGTTTGACGAAGAGACTGCACTGGTTCTCCCTGTTAATGCTTCTTGTTAGGTGCAATCACCACAAGTTGCCTCACCACTTGGACCTCCTCACACAGTGCAAGGGGGTCTCTCATCCATCCTTACTTGTCCAGTCTTCAACTGACACTGTGGGTGATAAGGTTTTGATCCCTTTCAGGCACCTCTTTTCTGAGGATATGCTCAGGGTTTTCAGGAGGTGAAGAAACCCTCAAACAGAAAATCTTCTATGTCTAAATGGAATAGATTCTGTCTGGTGCCGTGCTTGTAACCAGATCCCCTTTTCAGTGGGATCCATTTGGTCCTCTCGTATTTGTGTGAGTTGCTTCAGTCTGCCTGACCTATTCTTCTGTGAAGACCCATTTGTCATCCATTTCTGATTGTCTGCTCTTGAATCCTCCTTTGGCTTCTCACTTTGAGGTCACACAATTTCTTAAAGGCGTTCTGCATATTAGGCCTCCAAGGAAATCTATTCCTCTTCGGGATCTTTAATTTTGTTTTGGAAAAATTAACTCAAGCTCCTTTTGAGCCTGCAGATTCAGCTTCTTTGCAACATTGTACCTGGAACTCTGTTTTGTTGCTGGCTCTTACTTCTGCTTGGGTGGTTTCTGAGCTCCAGGGCCTTATGGCCATTTCTCCTTTTTTGGTTTACAAGGGGACAGGGTGTCCCTTCATATTAATTCTTCTTTTATGCCCAAATTAGTAAATGAGTTACCCTTGAATCAGTCAGTACAGATGACTTATTTTTTCCCTTTTCCTCAGTCTGCTAGTGGGAGAGTCTTGCATACCGGGAATTTGCAGACAACTGGGGTATTATTTGGATAAAACTAAGGC
Source organism: Protopterus annectens (assembly GCF_019279795.1). Taxonomy (NCBI): domain Eukaryota; kingdom Metazoa; phylum Chordata; order Ceratodontiformes; family Protopteridae; genus Protopterus; species Protopterus annectens. The sequence goes on along the minus strand of NC_056725.1, from coordinate 1,051,439,955 downwards.
CATCCGCAAGCCTAATCAGCTTTTTATTTCCTTTCATCCCAAGACGGGTTGGGCTGTTTCTAAGGAAACCATCTCCTCCTGGATATCTAAGGCCATTTCTTTTTGTTATTCTTTTCATGGCAAATCTCCATCTAGTTCTCTTAGAGCTCATTCCACTGGGGCTGTTGCCTCTTCAGGTGTTTCTTCAAGGGATTGGGCACCAGTTCCATCCTTGAAGCTGAGACTTGTTCTTCAGTGCATACCTTTACTAAACATTATGAGTTGCATATAGTTTCTAGGGCTAGATCAGGTTTTTGCTAGAACCATATTGTATGGGTTTGTTGAGGGCTGTTCTCAGCTTTCCAACTACCAATCTGTTTCTTTACTTTTTACTCTTCCTAACGTTATGAATACTACAACAGTGATATGGAAAGGCATAGCACAGCTGTGTATAATCTTACTATAATAGTATATGTCCTTCTCTTCACTATTGCATTATTGGATCCCTCCCTCCAACCCCCTCATTTGTTCTGTTTTTTTGATTCCCTTCTGGCTGAGGGTTTCTCCTGCATTTTTTTCCTTCTGGATATTAATGAGTGCATGGACCCCTTTGTCCTGTGGAGACTGTTCTCTTCTGGGGCAATTCATTTCTGAGTAACATCATCCGTACATCACATTTATGCTGTACTTTCTGTGCAGGGAACATGTGTGATATTCTGCATATACAAGATCATTAGACTTTGGTATACTGGATGAGCGTCAGGCTGCCCTGGTCAGGAGATCCCTAACATTAAGAATACTGCAACAGTGAAGAGAAGCACATCATCTGTTACGGTAATATTTTATACAGCTGTACTGGCAGGATGCCTGTTGTTGAGTTTCACTTGGAAGCTGGATCAAGACCTTATTACCTCTGTGTTTTGTTGCATTACTGTAATAACAGCCTCTGCTAGTTGAGCAGCCCCCTAGGTGAGGGCTGCCTTCCATGTCTGCAGTTTAACAGAGTCAAGGCTATGAGCTGCTAACAGGCTTTATTGTGTGTTCCTGGATTTGATTCTTTGAGTTTCAGTTTGCTTTCTGTGAGACTCTGAACATGCCACTTAACCAGTTAGTGCTCCTTGGCCTCTTGAAAGTAGGTTACAACCCAGGTAACAAGACATACAAATCAGTCATTAAATAAAGTAAAATAAATGTCTTTGTGGTGGTCACCCCCTTTTGGGGGCTGAAACTTTTCTGAACAGATGTCACTGTCTGCTATATCGTCCATTAACCCAGTGGTTTGAAAGCTCATCTAATGCTAATCACTTCCTTCTTGCATTGCCTGCTTTGGGTGTCCTAACTCTCCAGTGTTTGTCAGTTGTTGCGGGGTGAGGTAAGTGTCCTTCTTACCATTGTTTTGTTCTCTTTAGAGCTGATGCTCTTCCTTCTGATTCTCTGAAGTAGATTTTCTTCATTTTTGAGTTGTGTATGGTCCTCTAGAGCAGAGGATTCAGACTGCTTTCCTCTTTCAGTGCACTGGGAAGTGAAGATGGATGAGTAATTTCTTTCACTCCTTGTAGTGATGAAGGAATTATATTTCTATAACCAAAGACTTCCTACTGGCCTAGGCTGCAGTTTGTCATTCTGTTAAAAGAAAGAAAGAAAGAAAAATGAAAACCTTGTTCTAGAGTCGCTGAAAGTAGTGGTTTTCAGTGATTTGCCTTAACTCAAATGGCAATCACTGAAATTACCTTTAGTGTATTGACATGAATCTTGTCATTCTGCTTGGGTAGTTTTACTGCTCAGGCTTCATCCTTCACCATAGGATGGCACCAGTCAAGGAGTGTCGTATGTATTAGATAAGATTCATTCTTACCTTATCATTTAATTTACAAAGAAGGACCCTCATTGATCAGCCATTGGCATATTCTTTATGTTTGTGTGATAGTGGGCTGTCAGTGCATCTCTTCTATTGAGGTGGATTTGCTGAAAGTCAGGTAAGTATGTATTTTATTTAACATTGGGCTGCAGATCTTCATTGCTTTTCATTTTTAGGTTGGTGCTTTAGTGACAACAGGCAAATTGATGGGTGTGGTGAATGAGCATACTTACTTAGCCAACTTGTTACATCACTAAGTGCATAATCACTGGTACATGTCCATCCTAGGCTGTGGGAACTTTGGGCAGAGGATGTTGAATTTTTATTGATAGAGAGGATAAACCCAAATATCCCTACTCTTAGAGCAACTGTTGTAGTAACAACATAAGTACCAGTTGAACATGCAGCATGCAGGAAGCCACTGAAATCGACAGCTTCTCTGTGTGCTACTGCATATTGGGGTTTGTGAAAAGATTCACCTGATGACAGCAGTTATTCTGGTCAGTGGCGGCATCCAAAATGTCAGCTTTAGAATGTTTGGTAATGTTTTCTGGGGTGTTGCATTTAGAGATGATAGGACCCTCCTTATGGGCAAGTTATTTTCCATTCTGCAGAGTGTAAATGGCAACTCATCCAGCTAGTCATGAAGCAAATCTTTTACTTGAGAAATTCAGAGGTGACCTTTCTACTTAAAGGGACTAATACACCAAAACTGAGTAAACTGGAAGATTGATGTAATCAATCATTTACTGTTGTGGTGAGTACCTCACTCAGTTGTTCTTTAGCATTTCCTCACACAGCATATGCATTTGTCTGTGTGTGTGTGTGTGTGTGTGTGTGTGTGTGTGTGTGTGTGTGTGTGTGTGTGTGTGTGTGTATGTATGTATATATATATATATATATATATATATATATATATATATAAATGTGTGTGTATATATATATATATATATATATAAATATTTGTGTGTGTATGCACACATGAATAGTGTGTAAGAATATTTTCTTTTGAAGTATTTCACTGCATTTCTCACTCATCCCTTGAAAACAGCTGTGATATGGAAATATTTTGACAGTAAAGAGAGAGAATTGCCATGTAATTTGCTAAAAAGGTACCTTGAGCTAAGTCTTGAGTGAGACCCTTTCTTAAAAATAACATCACCCAGGAAATTACATGAGGCTGCTGCTTTTGGCACTTTGCCAGGTCTTTTAATGGATCTTCTAGAGCATACTGGTGCTCATTTACACAGTCCATACAATGCCAGTACAGCATCCAACATTGTGATCACAGTGTGAAGTGACTCTGATATGCAAGGCATGTAACCATTTAGGTGGTGATTTAGTCCTCACATCCCCTTTAATTTCATGTACCTACTGACTCCAAAGTCTTAAACATTTCAGATTAATTTATATATAACAAACTAAAAAAAAAAAAAAAAAAAAAGTTGTACCCTTTCCTTCACTTCATTATAATCATGTATTCATTCTGTCATTCAGTTTTGAAAGATCAGTACTTTGTAAATTGTGCAGTCCCTTATCTGGAAAATTACTCATTTCAGGCAAGTACTGTGCCTTTGAAAAGAAGCAGACTGTCATTGTGCCAATACATTTCTGATTCTGTCCCCAAAAAGGTGTTTGGGGCAAATCCTGACGGAAACTGTGTTAAAAATAGACAATGTACAATGAAGTCCTGTGGTGCTTGGGTTTCAGGTATTCTGCATGACCATTTCACACAACTACTTAAGAAATTAACAGTATGGCAGGCTTTTAATCACATTAATTTTGTCTCAGAATAATGTGGAAAGAATCTTGATGGATAGGATCTGTAAGGAAATATTGTAGTATTTGGCTACCAAACCTTGTACAAGGTCATTTCAGTCAGAGACTGTTTAAAGATGAATTTGCACTGGGTCTAAAAAGCTGAGTTTGGAGAAACAGAAGACTGACAATGTAACAGGCTGCTCTTCTGTTATTTAACATTTCCCAGAACAAGGTGCTTGAAACAAATTATAGTATAAATACTTAAGCTAATGGCAGTGTTTGACCTCATTTCTCTGACACATTTTCTGAAAAAAAAAAAAATTAATTACAAATTAAGCAAACTGGAAACTTTGACTGTTGGAGCAGCATACCAGTGATGTAGGATAATACATTCCATTTGCAACATTAGATGTTCTTCGTGTTTCACTGTTGCAGTCATTACATTTGGGTAATCTGCTGGCAGGTTGCCCTCAGTCGGCCTAAATTCCAAGTCTTGGGTCCTGCGTCAGTTGCTGTCTTCTCTTCCATGATGTCAGGTCATCAGGGGTATAAAACATGCAGCTGACGCCATTTTCTTTAGTCTTTCTTGCCGTGCGGTGCCCGAAGCAGAAGCATTTTGCAAGTGCCGGTCGGCTGACTACTGAAATATTCGAGTTTGAGTTTCAGAACCGAAGTCTTCACTAAAGTTAAGTACCCCGTTGGGGAAACTTTTTTCTTGCTTTTTAACGATGTCAGAAAAAGTTAATAATTGTATTACTTGTGGGAAGCAAATACCGCATAAGGATTTCCATTTATATTGTATTCCTTGCCTAGGCCCTGATCACAACGTGCCTGGCTGTCGGTTTTGTGCTAGATTTAACCAACGTACTATTAAGCGTCAGTATATTTTTGCATCAAAGTATTTTGGAAACAGATTTAATTACCCAGAAATGTCATCGGATAGCAATCCGACTAGTGGAGTACATAAAAACACAAAGAAAAGGACAGAGAAAGGCAGTCGAGATGCAAAACCGACGAAGCTTCTTCTAAGCCAGTCGCCGGTTTGCCGGTACTCAGTGAGGCGCTTTCGCAGCCCCTGATACCCACTACCTTCGAGTTGCAGGCCTCTACCGACACCCATGTGAAGTCCGGCATGCCGCAAGATACTCAAGGTATTGGACCGACGGATGTATCTCCCTCAGATGGGTCCAGAGCCGCTGAGCAGGCACTGGCTTCTGAGGGTGTATTCAGACCTCAACATTTGTATATCAAACCGACAGCTGCAAAACCAAAGACAAAAGCAACTTCTAAAACTAAGAAAACCAACGCATGAGCCACGTGCACAGGCCTCTATGCCTAAAAAACAGATCAAAATGGCTGAAGACCTTATTACCTTGATCAGGGGTACCCATCCCCCTCCAGATAAGAGGCCTAGGCAAGACACTGATTATGAATCTTAAGATCAGGTTTCTATTTCTTCTGATTCCTCTTCTGATCAGGAATGATCTATACCTCCCTATGAAGATTCTGATGCTGAGGAGTCTATTCCATCTGTATCTCCTCCTGAGGGATTATTCATTTGGAGAAACCTTGCATACTTTGAGGGAGCATTTTCACTGGGAGAGTCAAGACTTCTCAGAATCCAAAATTCCCCCTGTTTTAGACATCGTGGATGATGCGTTTTCGGAGTCAAGCTTGACCCCTGACTCCTTACCTCCAGCTCCCAGTAAGCCTGACCAATATTACAGGGTACCTGACTCTCATAAATTTTTATTTAGAAACTCTGCTGCTGATCCTGAAACTATTTCACAGGGTCCAAAGGGAGTTAAGGCCTCAACAACAAAAAATCCTACCCCCTCTGACAGAGATTCAAGGGCACTAGACAGATGGAGAAAAAAAGGTTTATGCATCTGCAACCTTGGCAATCAGGGCCTTAAACTGTCAATTTCATATGCTTAAGTACCAACAACATGTTATGGGATTGCTGAAAGAGAAAATGATGTTGATTTCAGAATGTGCAGAAAATAAAGAATTGCAGGAATTATTGCATGCAGCTGAACAAGTTGGAAAGCATACTTTGCAATGTGATTTTGATTCCTTAGAGGCCTCCTGCAGGGCCGCAGTTACTGGATCAGTGATTAGGAGGCATGCTTGGTTAAAGGAACAAAATTTGCCTGATCATGTTAAAGCTAAATTGCTAGATGCACCTTTACAGCAGGATTCATTGTTTGGTATTAAGGCAGAAGAGGTTTTAAAGAAAATGGAAGACAAAGCAAAGTTTATGCAAACTGTTAAAGACTTCTTACAAGTGCAGCCACCAAGATTTAGTAGACACTGGCCTACAAAAAATTGGTCTTTTCCTGTGTCAGACAGAGCTCAAAGGGGCAAATCCAGAAGCCCTAAGGGTCCCAGATACCAGACTCAAGATTCATACAGGTCAAAGCAATGGGGCGCTTCCACCTCCAAATCTGGAGGAGATAAAGCGCAAACCTACAGCAAGCAATCCCAATGACCAATGAATTCCCTCTGCCTACACCAAGCACTTATCTTTTGGCAGCACCCATTTTGGGAAAATTAGCACTTTTTGCTCAAAATTGGCAGTTAATAACCCAGGACAAGTGGGTACTAAACGTCGTATCGCAGAGATACAGATTCCATTTCCACACTCTGCCAATGGCAAATGGTTGGCCAGATCTGCCAAAAAGTCAATGGGCAGAGGCACAGAAACAAGTTACGTCCCTCATGGATATGGGGGCTATTCAGACAGTACCAGAACAGGAAAAAGGACAAGGTTTTTACTCAAGACTGTTCTTGGTACCCAGAAAGGACAGGGCCTGGCGGCCAATACTGGATTTATCGATTTTGAACACATACCTGGACATTCCAAAATTCAAAATGCTGACTTTGCAGCAGCTTCTGCCCATGCTGAGCAAGAATGCTTGGCTGGTGACTTTAGACCTAAATGAGCATACCTGCATGTCCCAATAAGACAATCGTGCAGAAGATACCTCAAAGTCAAGGCTGGCTTAATGCATTACCAATTATCTGCACTGCCCTTTGGCTTATCTACTGCCCCCAGGGTCTTTACAAAGTGCCTGGCACCAGTCATTACATTTTGCAGACAAAGAAGTATACAAATATATCCTTACTTGGACGACTGTCTCATTCAAGCAGAGAAAAAGGACACACTTCTTCGACACCTGACGTTTCTGAAAAGGCTTCTAACATGCCTAGGGTACACAATAAACGAAAAGAAATCACAATTGGTACCCTCTCAAAAGATAACATTCCTGGGTGCAAGCTTGGATACAACTGCCCAGATGGCTTACCTCATGCCAGACAAGCAAAGGCAACTGACTGCTTACTGCAAACTGATGGCAACAAAAATCCAGTCTTCTGCAAGGCAAATTCTGTAGGCTCTGGGCTTCATGGCATCCTGTATCCTACTAATTCCATATGCAAGACTGCATACGAGGAAACTTCAATGGTACCTAAAACGTTTATGGAGTCAACATTCACACAGTCTGGAAACAATGATTCTTGTCATTCCCTGCCTGCAACAGGAGTTTCTATGGTGGGCAAAGGCATGTCACCAAAACATGGGACTGCCCTTCACTCTACCCCCTGCCAGCCAAACCTTAACAACAGATGCATCAGATTATGCCTGGGAGTCCCACATGGCAGGAAGATGCATTCAGGGCTTATGGACACCAAAACAAATGCATCTACATATCAACCAGAAAGAGATGCTAGCGGTTCAAAATGCCCTAACAGCCTTCAAGGACTTACTTTATCCAGGACAACTACTGATAAAGACGGACAACACCACAGTCATGTGGTATATAAACAAGCAAGGGGGCACACACTCATACCCCCTTTGCAGATTTGCCATGGCACTGTGGGACACAGCTTTGACCTACCAAATACATCTTCAAGCTCACTTCCTGCCAGGAAAACAAAACACCCTGGCAAACAATTTAAGCAGAAACCTTATGGATCCTCACAAGTGGAAACTAAATCCACAAGTCTTCAGCATGATAACAGAGAAATGGAGGAGGCCAGACATAGATCTATTTGCCTCCCCTCAAAATTATCAGTTGAAAAGATTCTGCACAAGGACTTATCACAGACAAGCATGGAAAGTGGACGCCCTATCCTTCAGTTGGAAAAAGCTATCAGTTTACGCCTTTCCTCCTCTGCCTCTTCTACCCAAGGTCCTCCTAAAAGTCAGACAAGAGAAGCCAAAGATGATATTAATTGCCCCAGACTGGCCACGCCAATATTGGTACCCAGTCCTAAGGAACTTGTCTCAATACCCAGCTTGGACCTTGCCTCAAAGACCACAACTACTGCCACAGCAAAACAATCAGATCCAGACTCTGTACCTGGCAGCATGGCTAATCATGTAGTCAGACAAACAACACCTCTCAGTAAAGCTGTGATGGATGTCATTTTGGAAGCCAGAAGGCCTAGTACTAGAAAATCTTATGCTGACAAATGGAAGAGATTCTGTGCTTGGAATCAAGCACAAGGATCTGATACAGCAGAACCAAATATTCCTCAGATATTACAGTACTTATCTGAGATGCTTGACAAAGGCCTATCTTTCTCATCAATCAAAATCCATGCCTCTGCCATTTCGGCTCATTACAATACAGAGCCACCAATCTTTTTTCATCCTTTACTAAAGCAGTATTTTAGAGGAGCCAAAAATTTAAGGCCTCCTAGAAGATTACCATTACCTGCATGGGACCTCAATTACGTGTTGGAAAAGCTTACCTTGCCTCCATTTGAACCAGCTGCTACCACTGATCTAAAGTTCTTATCATGGAAAACAGCTCTGCTACTAGCAATTACTTTAGCAAGAAGAGTTTCAGAGCTACAGGCCCTCATGGCTGTAGAGCCTTTTATCATATTTTACCCAGACAGAGTGTCTCTGAGGACAAATCCTACTTTTATGCCTAAGGTGGTTTCCAGTGTGGCTCTTAACCAAACAATGCATCTGCCAACTTTTTATCCAAATCCGCAGAACAAGGACGTACACAGACAGCTAAGATTCTAGTTGAGCAGGACAAAAGCTCTAAGAAAAACTGAGCAATTACTAGTGTCATATGCTGCAGGATCAGAAGGAAAGCCTATTTCAAAGCAGCCATTTTCAAAGTGGATAAGCCACTGCATCTGTTTCCGCTACTTACACCATGGTAAACCTGTGCCCAAGGGCATTAGGTCTCATTCCACCAGAGCTGCAGCTACTTCAGCAGCCTTTCTCAGAGGAGTACCAACCAAAGACATTCTAGAGGCTGCTACTTGAAGTTCTGTTCACACCTTTACAAAGTATTACCATTTGCCTCTCTAAGTCCAGGGCAGGCTTTGCCGCTGCAGGGCCTTATCGACGCTCCTAATGCTGTTTAGCTCCAGCCTCCCAACCATAGCTTTGGGATTCTACCCAAATGTAATGACTGCAACAGTGAAACACGAAGAACATAGTACAGTTGTGTACACTTACCATAAATGTAGATGCTCGAGTGTATTCACTGTTGCAGTCTAGGTTACCCTCCCGCCATCCCCCTGTCATTCTGAAGTTTATCTTTCCTTCTCTGTCTTCTACAACCTATGTGGTATATTTGCTTGTAGATGAAGGTAAAGTTTATATTGATGCATATATATATATATATATATATCTATATATATACATAATTGTGCTACCTTTTTGGGGGCACCTGACATCGGGGGCAAGAAAAACTAAAGAAAATGGCATCGGCTGCATGTTTTATACCCCTGATGACCTGACATCAGCAACTGATGCAGGACCCAAGACTTGGAATTTAGGCCGACTGAGGGCAATCTGCCAGCAGATTACCCACATGTAATGACTGCAACAGTGAATACACTCGAACATCTACATTTATGGTAAGTGTACACAACTGTACTTTCTTCGAGTCCTCGAGTTGATTAACTCCATAACAGTTATGATACAGTTTGCCCATTTTCCTGTGCTTACCTTTCTTTCCTTCAGTAACTGCTCAGGGCCAGTGGTCCCAGAATCTCGGTATTTACACAGTTGCGGTTCTCCAGTCATCATCACTCAGCTCTGCAAAGTTCATTTGAAATAGTGGCTAACCTTCTTCAAAGTTCATGCAGGAAGACTCTCTGTTATTCCTCCACCAAGAACATTGGTTACCACGGGTGCCTCCTCTATGGGGTGGGGGGTGGGGGTTTTGAGGGAAGGATTGTCCAAGGAACATGGAATCTGACAGAGGGCATTCTGCACATCAGAATCCTGAAGATGACAGCAGTTCTCCTTGCATTATTAGAATTCCAGGACCACTTTCTTCCTGGTGTGACTTCTATTCTGACAGACATGTCATTTGCTGTGGTATTTGAACAAGCAAGAAGGGATCAGGTTCTACCCCCTTTGCAGAGAGGCCTTGATTGTGTGGTATTATGTGTGATCACTGTGCATTATTTTCTGATTGCAGTGAACATTCTGGAAAGAACCAACTACCTTGCAGGTTCATATTGATGCCTCAAGAGTGGTGTCTGAATCCTCAGGTAGCTTGTTAAATATTTATCTGCTGGGGTCTGCCTTGTTGTGATCTATTTATGTCTCCAACCAGCACTAAATGCAGCAACTACTTTGCCCTGATCCTTCCTGAAGGACATTCTCCAAGCGACACTCTAGTTGGACAGTGCTGAAGCAAACATCTCTATGCCTTTCCACCACTTTCCACTGATGTTCAGATTCTTAGAGAAAGCTGCAGCCACCGTGTTCCTTATTCCCACTGTTGACCATGGTAAATTTGGTTTATCTTCTTAAGACCATCCCTGACAAAGCATCTATGGCTTCTAGATCCACATTTGGACAGCCTTGGCCCAACTTGTCTCACCTCAGGTTGACTGCTTTGTGTCTTTACATCCCTCAATGGCCAGTGACACTTGGTTATCTCAAAGTGTCAGTTGCATACATTCAGCATGTCAAAAAGAATCCACTCACAGAGTATACTGACTCAAATGGAAATGTTTTTGTATTTGGGCTTCCGGTCAAGGCACTGACCCTTTTTCTGCTATACCTTAAGTGCTCCATTTTCTTGCACATTTATTTGATTCAGACTCCACTTACTCTACTATCAGTATTCTTCTGACATACCTGTATCCATATAATGGCTTTGACTCTCATTCCATAGCTTCTAATAAACTGAGCAGCACTTTTTTAAAAGGTACCTTTCTTCTGTACCCTAAAAGAACTGGTTCTTTCTTCAGACCCTAATTTTGTTTTAGAATCCAAAATACAGTTACTTTGAGCTATCTTCTTCTGTACAACTAAAATTTCTGTCTTGGAAAATACTATTTTTGGAGGCAGTTAATTCTGTAAGAAGAATTTTAGAATTACAGTCCTTGCCTCCTTCCATGAGGACAGGGTATCCCTCAGACTAACCTTTTCATCTCCAAGGTTGCTTCAGAAACTAATTTGAATCAGCCTTTACATTTGCCTCTTTTTTTTTTTTTTTTTTGTGAAACCATACCAAGAGGGACTAGTACAGCCTTCATATCCTAGACAAACACAGATAGTTGAGACTTTATCGCCATAGAACTATGTCATTCAAGAAATGTACTCCACTATCTCATTTGCTCCTAACAGTCTAAGAAGGAAAGTTTCTAAAATTTTCTTTTACAGATGGCTATCTGACTGTATTTTCTTTGTCTGTACATCTCACAAGTTGCTGCCAGTCATACCAAACGTTCACTACACCAGATTCATAGCTACCTCCACAACCTTTTTCAAAAACTCCTCTGTGGCTGAAATTTGTGCTGCAGCGACCTGGTTTGTGTTGCTTGCCTTTGCTAAACTTTATAAGCTGGATATAATGTCCAAGTCCAGAGCTTCCTTTGAAGCCCCATTTCTCAAGGGTCCCCTGTCTTGATGTCACCCAGTGTAGTAGGTAGGTTTAGGGTTCTGACCCATCAGTCGGAGTTGGACTGGATGAATAGGGTATGGAAGTTATGTACTTACGTAATGCTGGATCCTTCTATCCTGGTCCATCCAACACAACATCCCTCCAACACTCACCCTTCCAAATTATCATTTCTGAAAGACCTGAAAGGCCACTCTGAAGTTCTTCTCTATATCAACTATTCTGCTACAAGGCATCGATATTCTGCAAGAGGCAGCAGACTAGATCTGGGGAGGGTTGCTTCAGAGAGGGGTTATGGAAAGGAAAAGTTTCAAAGCAGCTTGAAGCTGGAGCACTAACAATGCAGAGTTGGATTTGACAAGTGTCACGATAACCCATCTATCATTATCAGATGGACCAGATGAAAGGAATCCAGCATTATGGTAAGTACAGACCTTTTTTATTATTATTACATACTTGTACTTTACATTTGAAGTACTAAAACAAAATCATGCCATACTTTAAATGAGTGTTGAACATGAAAAATAATTATAGTAAAGGACAAGGCTCTTATGCATTTCTCATTGCTGTACTTTATACTTCACTGGACAATATTCAGGTAACATAGCATAATATAATATGGATGTTTGAGTTTTTTTACTTTTCGAGACCATATTCAACTTCAAGATTACTTCATTTTTTCTGCTAACAGAAGAGTACATCAATGATTTTCTTTTTGGTCCTTTAACCATGTGGACCACTTGCTTCTGTCCAGCACTCCTTGATCCCTGCTCTGCCTGTCCAGTGTGACCTCTCTGAACAAAAGGGCCACCTTCCATTTTCAGTAATTGCAGAGAAAGCAGAGACGACATGAAAGTTTTCCCTCTTCAGTGTGTTTCTGTGTGCAGTACAAGTCTGTTAGTGATGTTGATGGGCATGGTGAGGAAATATACTGACAGCTTCACAGAGAGAAATTACCCCCACCTGAGCAATGATGTGCCCTTCTAGTGCCTACCCACTAACCAGTCAGGATCATCCTTTTTCACAGCCACAGTTTGCCACCAGACCTTCTTATTAGGTGCAACCCAAGTACCGAGTCCCCATCCCTCTTCCCCAAGGTAGTGAGTAGGCAAATCCTTATTCTACTTCTTTTTTCACTGCCTTCCTTAGCACCCTGGCACTGATCGAGCCTAGTTAGTCTGGGTTACAGTTAGAGCTTCATTTATCTGTGCCATGGAGCTCACTGCAATATTAAGAGCTCATCACACTAGAGCAAGTGTACCTGGTATTCATCAGGTAGTATTCTAAGGAAATACAGCCATGTTATGTATTCACTGTCTTGTCTGAAACATTAGGCTTTCTTCTTGTAGTGATGTAATTGCTTTTTTTTATTTGCCATTATTTATGCTGTGTACTGATGTAATTGTTTTTTTTTTATTTGCAATGGTTATTGCTTATGACTTTTAGCTTTGCTTCTTTTCTAGAGCTGTAAATCATCCACATTTTCCTTCAGTCCTTACTGCCTTAGAAGTTGATGACCCAGTAGTTGCAAACTGTTTAATAGACATGAGAGGCATTGAATCGGTTTTACTGATAAAGGTAAGGACACCTTTTTGTGTTTATTTTTTGAGAACATATTTTCTTATTGAAATGGGTTCTTTAAGTATTGTTTTAATAACTGGATCCCTTGATCTAACATAGGAGACCCTCCTTTACAGGTTCTTTAATGGGGTTCATTGTCTCCAACATTTATAATTCACAGTTTTCTCAGAAGCTTCCAAACATGGTGTTGGTGCAAACCATGATGTTATACACTCACTGCATAAACACGTCTAGCCTTTAAGCCTTCCATTTCTTTTGTGCTGCCCCCACAGTTCAGCTCACAGTCTAGATGCATGTTGGTGAGAAGTTCCCACATTTGATGCTTTGGCTATATATTCACAGAATGACCTTATTACCAGCAAATTGCTAACCAAGTCCCACACTGATCCTACCTTTATTGTGTTGGGAAGGAGAACAGCACTTGAGCACTGCCATAAGTGCCAGCAAGCAGTTCACCCTGCCACTTGTGGACTTTGGTGAGGGAAACTACTGCCAGTTTCACTATTAGGAAGATGACAAGAGCTCAGAGTTTCTCACATGCAAATCAGTAGAAAAGTCCCAAGCACAACCCAGGCCTCAGCCAGGCACTTTGACACGAACCAAAGCCTTGAATATAGGCCAAAGCATAGTTCTCTAGGAGGTACGACAATTGGAAAATGGGTCTTCTGGGTCCCACAGGTGCTGAGCTTAACTTCCACCTGAGTGGATGCCAAGGAGTTGTTGAGGGATGTACGACTTGTCACCTTTCTTGTGGTGTGTTCTGGGGTATAGGAGCTGACTGTACTGCTGTTGTACAGCTTTCTCGCTAATCACTTAGCTTGCTTGTAAGAGTATTTAAGACCAAAGTTTTCCTAAGTGCAGGTCTTCCCTCAAGCCCAGCTGGGATTGTTGGCTGAGATGGGAGGGCACCATTAGGGGTTACTAGACCACTAATTGCAACTCAAGACCAGGACATCAAGCAGATATTTGTCTGAGGGAACTTCACTGGTTAGTCTGCACACTTGGAGAATGTGGTCTACTGCCAGTGCTGTGTTTGGTGCAGGCCTCTTTTACACTCTTGGATACTGATTCCTTGATGCATGCCCACCCCATTGTGAAAGTACTCTGTTTTAGAGCTGGTGTGGGTAAGGAAATGCGTTTTCTTTCAAAGTACCTATACAGAGCCTGAGAATTCTGCCTCTGAGACTGATGAGGGCTATGAGTTGACCCACCCTAACATCCTCTACCTCACCCACACTCGGTGGTCACTTTTTTGGAGAGACCTAGAGACTCATGAGATTTTCTGAGGACTGACTTTTGCCCCCATTCCTGTGCATCTGGAAAATGAGAGAGGAGGAATCCCAGGTCATCACATCCATAGAATCCATTGTAAATATATGTGTATATCTTGAAAAGATGATGCACCTTTAGCCTGTGGCAGAGTTCCAAATGTTCATTGTGTGATATCATGTGTCTTTTACGCACTCTAAATGTTGATTAAGCTGGCCAATGCAGTCTGTCTGTCTCTTTGTCTGGACCATTGTCAGCACCCAAGTGTTACATAGTATCAGAAGTAATTTATTTTTAACTGTTGTAAAAGAAATGGTGTATTTGCAGCCGCCTTTAAACCTCTTGCTTTAGGGTACCTTTTTAAGTTTCATGCATTTTATTTTTTCATAGGTGCACTTTAATCATGAACTTGCAATCCAGAAGATGCACCTGTTTTGACTGTTAGGTACAGTCTAAAAGATGTACCTCTGTGTGCAATTTGTTTTCAAAAATTTGCCTTCCAGGCTTTCACATCCCTCTCCGTCCTAGTGAGTTCCTTTCTTCTTTCCCACCTTTCCTTTCTTGTTAATGCTTCCCTTGGTCTGACTTCCTTTTTGTTTATTGTGGTTCTTCATGCCCCCCCCCCACACACACACACACACGCACACACAAACACTACACTTTCTTTCATTCTGTGAATGTCAAGGCATACCTTGTCTTATTCCTGTAACTTTTCTCTCCACTCCATCTTTGTTGTAGTTCTTTTATTACTTTTCTTAAGTGGACATATTTATCTTTTTTCATATTGTACTTTCTTTCAGACCTTTCTGTTTTCCTGTTTCTTTTCCTTTTGTTCTTTTATCTCCTCCACTGGTTGGTGCCCATGCCAAACAAAGTTTGCATCTTTTTTTGAACAACTTTGCCCCTTTATCTCTCACCAGTCTTCTGCTTGTCCTCATACCCCCTTTTGCCAGTTAGCATTCCCATATTATGTGTTAATCCTGCTCCTTATTGGTAATTTTTCTAGTACTTGCCGATGTTCATCATATTGATCACTGCTGCAGTACCCTAAGCTGTATGGATTATGCCCTGCCAAGGATATGTCAGCTAGCCAGCTCCCAAAGCTTCAGGGTGCCTTCTACCTGTCCAAACCTTTACATGGTTCAAAGTGTGCTATCTAAAAGACTAGTTTGGGCACCAAGCCCTAGAGCTTTTTTTCTGCAGCTGAAGAGAACAGTCCTCTGAAGGCTTTCTTGGATCGATGGTCTGCTTTTGCAGATAAGTTATCTTTGAGGGAAAAAAACTTCCACAATTAAAATGTATTTATTTTTACTTTCTTGGTTAATAAAGTTATTTTTGAACTAGAAGTTTGAGTTTTAAAAGTGTCACAAGACTTAACTACTTTCAAATGGGAACATACGATGTTCTTCATGTTTCAGTGTTGCAGTCATCACATTTGGGTTATCTGCCTGCAGGTAGCCCTCAGCTGGCCTGAATACCAGAGTCTTCGGATTTCTGCGTCAAATGCTATCGCTTCTTCCACGATGTCAGGTCATCAGGGGTATAAAACATGCAGCCAATGCCATTACATCAGTCTGTCTTGCTGTGCGGTAGCAGAAGCAGTTCGCAAGTGCTGGTCGGCCGACTCCTGAAATTCTTGCATATGGGTTCGGAGCCGATCCTCTGCTCTGACTCTGCCTATTTACAAGCTGGAAGTCTTCTAGTTGGCTTGTGGCTAGATAGGTATCCCATGGTGCACCAGTACAATCCCCAGATCTCATTTAAGCCTGGCCAATGAGTGGCATCAAGTCGGAATTGCCGTAGCAACTCTGCTTTTTCTAGTAAATATGTCCAGGCTGCCCCGCTATTGTCTTTTTTGTACTTCAAGTACTACAAATTTGAACTGTTGATTGTGTGGTGATTTAAGCCAGGCTTAAATGATAGCCTTTCCATAAGCAGTCTGCTTAAATTGAGGGCTCTTGATAGGTGAAACATTCCCTTTAGATATGGATATGGTACAAATTTTTTTTTTTTTTTTTTATGGCCTTCATACCCGTTATATGTATATGTACATGAAATGTATTAATTTGTTACTAATAGATTTTTAACTGTATGCATATTTTACATATGTTTTTATATACATACATATTTTTTCAAAAGCATCTTAAAAGCATTTCATATATATATATATATATATTTACATATTTATTCTTCTGTTTATAATACATAGTTTAGGGTGTTGACATTTGAACAATCAGTTTTTATATGTATTTATATATATTTTTATATTTTGATATTTATACTGTTTTGTGCTGAAACATTTATGTGCAGTGTTTCAGACTTCTGTTCCAGAAGACACTTTCAAACTTGGGAGTGGTTTTCACTAATCCAGGAAGTGATGTCACATAAGATTTCCTATTTAAAACAGTTTACTTCCTTTATTTCCTTGTATCTAATGAAGTTACTGCTTTTATTTTTGGAACGATAGCGCTTATACCTTCTTGTTTGCCTGAATAAAGAAAACATCCTTGCACTGAATTGTACTGAACTAGACATGTTGGCACATTGGAATATCTCAGGGCTTACTGTCTCTCATTGTCTGCATACAGCTTGTGCGACAATTTTCTTGGTGGTTTGTGCATTTTTTCGTCTTTTACTGGTTTTAAAAAAATGCATAAAATGCTCACAGAAGATGTCTTTAATGGATGGCCACAGTAACTGCTTTTACTGTCTTGGGGCCATCCACTTACAGGAAACTTGCTTATTTTGCCACTCTTTCAGTGCTTGAGTGTTGCAAGAAAGAAAAAAATAAGCTCATCTTAAAAGGTCTCTTAAAACCTACTTTTAAGGAAGATCTGGCTAACTCTTCCTCCTGTGCTAGATCTCAGGGATCTAAAAAGGAAAAGTCCAAGTCCTCTAAGAGGCCCTCCCCGGCACTGGCTGGTGTCTCGGAGCCACCTCTTAAAATGACTAAGTCTGATAAGTCCACTGTCTCATCAGTTCCACAGAGTTCATAGGTTCATAGGTAGGTACTAGGTTATCAGCCCAAGGGCCTACGTAAGCCTAGCCAGCAAGGTTCCATAGCTTACGCCACCCAAGAAATTTATTTTCCTGTGCCACTGTCCAGCAGAGAGACAGAAGTAATCCTTGGGGTGTATTTCCTATTTCCCATCCACTCATCAAGATTTTTCTTGAAGAGTGCTAATGAAGAACTTTGCTTGACATAGATGGGTAGCTTGTTTCAGAGTATAAGAAGTCTCTGGGACAGGAATCTATCCCTCAAGCGTGTCCTGAGCCGATTGAGAGTTGTACCGTGATTACAGGGTCAGCGCCAAGTAAGCTCGTAGCCGACATCTTAGAGTATTTTATGGAGCCGGTCTATGGAACCTCTACCAGTCTCCCCTACATTGAAGTCTCCAATACTGCAGAGATCCCGTTCTCCTATTTTGTCCTCCAGGTCTTCCAGGAGTTTATCAGAAGAAGATGTGGAGAGAGTAGTGCTGAGACTTTTGAAGTCTTCTGCCTTACCGAAATTGTTGTTGACTCCGACCCAGTCTGTTCTGGGGCCAATTGAGTCCGTTAAGCCCCCTTCGGTCATTCCTCCTCTTGAGCCATGCTGGCCGGAACCGGAGTGTTTGGTACCTCTGGTTGAACCCTCAGCTCCATCTCCCCCTGTGGCTGTTTCAGAGCTGAGTTCCGCTCTGACACTCTTGGTGCCTTCCATGGTGTCTAGGAGCCGAACCTCCCCAGTCGGCCCCGACAGGAACAGCTGGGACCGAACCTCCCTCTCGGCGTGTCGGCGAGGGTGACTTCAGATCCTACGTCTGTCTCTGAGCCGATGGCTTTGGAACTGATGTCATCCTCTGTCTCCGAGGTGGTCTACAGAGCCGGAGAGGTCGGCATTCGAGATGATGAGGAGTGTGCTGTCCCGATCTTCAGCTCCTACCAGGGGTACTGACACTCTTCCCCCTAGGGCACCTACTTCTGTCTCAGCTCCTACTCTCTCCTTGGACAGCAGAGACCCGCAGCCACAGGAGCCACCGGCTGGTGGCCCTCACTTTTCCAAGACCTCCCGGAATATCCTGCCGAGGAGCCCCCATGGAACAGAACATGTAAGAGGAAGCATGTAGACTCCCACGATGAGTCTCTGACCTCTGACTTTGAGGAGTCAGAAGGGTCCCCCAAGTCATCCTCTGAAGTCTCCTTCGTAGACATCCTGGAAATCCTTAATCAGAGTTGCGGCTGGCCCAGTGTCACCCCTTCTGATGAGGAGTCAGTGTACCTGAAGGCTTTTGGGTCTCAACCTTCAGCCTCTTGGGTGTCTCCACCCTTCGACGAACTGATGGAGCTAGTTAGTCGAAAGGTGTAGGATACTCCTGATGCCGTGGAGCCAGTCCCCAGGAGACCAAATAAGTTTCTTTCTGCACCCCCATAAAAGGAATCCTTTTCTAAAGGTGTTCCCATAGATGCCATGGTGGTGGCGGTGGACACTAAGAAGAAGCTAGCAGAAACTTCTACTGTTCATCCGCCGAATAAGGAGTCTCGAACAATGGACAGATACGGAAAGTTTATCTTTTTCTTCAGTGGCATTTACCCTTAGATTGCTGAACTACCTTACACACTTCATGAGGCTTCAGAGAGATCTCCTTAAGGAGTTATGAGATTCTCTACAAGGTACATGTACTGAGGGAGTCCCTGACAAGGTGTCTGCCCAGTTGTCCACTTAGAACTCTTATCGTCAACTCATCCATGAGGCTTATCTCATACGCAGCTGATGGAGCGAGTAGAACAGCGGGTTCAGGTATTTCCCTAAAGCGTCGTTCCTGGATGCGTTTGTGTAATTTTGCAGAACTGTTCAAGTTTACTTTTACCAACTTTGACGGTTCCTCATTGTTTGGACCCAAGGTAAAGGACACACTCACCCGGTGCGAGCAAGAAGGAAAAACACGCTCTGCCATGGGAGTATGTTTTACTGTACCCTCTAGACCATACCATACCCTAAGGATCAGAGGGGCGGTAGAATATGGTTCAATAAGTCCCAGAGGTTTTTCCAGGATGCACAGGGTGACTCCTCCTTCAGAGGCAGAGGAGGAGGAGGAAATGGTAGATGCCCTAGAGGCCGGGGTGGACCACAAAACCAGGGAGATCTTGATTCCTTTCGGGGCCAGTCTTACCAGCGCTCCTGATGTGGGGCCCGACTGTGCTTCTCTGGGGCTGGTCAGGGGTTGTTTTTCTTTGTATCCAGAAGCCTGGCTAAGTATCACTCAAGATAAGTGGGTACAAAGAGTTATTACCAGAGGTTATGTCATACCCTTTTTCCTTCCACCTTTTGTTCTCAGGAGGATCCCGGATGTTCCACCCAATCACAGGGATCAGGCAACTGTGTAGGTCAACAAGTTGCTGTCAAAAAGAGTCATCCAAACCGTCCCAGCAGACTAAATAGGATCCGGAACTTACTCCAGATTCTTTTTAGTGCCAAAATGTACAGGGGACTGGAGGCCCATCTTAGACCTCAGCAGATTGAATGAATCAGTAAAGAAGGACAAGTTCCGGATGGTGACATTGCAGTCTATGCTCCCATTATTAGGGAAAGACAATTGGATGTGCTCAATAGATCTCCAAGACGCCTGCTACCACATAAAAATGGAGAGGGCATCAAGGAGTCATCTATGCTTCCGGCTGGGAGCCAGTTATTACCAGTTTCGTGCTCTGCCCTTTGGTCTCACCACAAGCCCCCAGGGTGTTCACCAAGTGTATGGCGGTAGTGACAGCTCAATTGAGATGTCGAGGATTCCAGGTGTTTCCGTATCTGGCCGACTGGCTCTTGACTGCCCCCACCAGTCATCTACTTCTTCAGACCAGGGACGCTGCCATTCAGCTTTGTGCCCAGCTGGGAATTTCTATAAACGGAGAAAAATCTGCCTTATTGCCCTCTCAATCTGTGATTTGTATAGGAGCAGAGATAGACACAGTAGACATGTTGGCTCGTCTTCCTGTAGAAAGGGCACAGAATCTGGTTCTTCAAATTCAGTGTCTTCTCCCCCTACGAAAGGTCAAAGCCAAGACTATTCTGCAACTTCTAGGGACCGTTGCTTCCACCATATTAATAGTGCCACTAGCCAGGCTACACACGAGGATTCTTAAGTGCTCGTGTCATCCCAATGGTCCTTTCAGCACCTACCATTATCTCATTACATACTGCTGACAGATTCTTGCAAGAAGGACCTCATTTGGTGGACTACCCAGTCGGTTAACCACGGGCACTTCATTTGTTCCTCGTCAACCCGTTGCCACTGTGACCACGGATGCCTCACAGGGTGGGGGGCATTATCTATGCAGGACTGTCCAAGGCACATGGCAAGATCATGAGGCTCACCTACATATCAACGTTCTAGAGATGAGGGCGGTGCTCCTGGCATTGCAAGTACTTCAGGAACTTCTGTCTCTGGGGACTATTGCAATACAATCAGACAACATGTCGGTAGTATGGTATATCAACAAACAGAGCAGAACCAGATCTTACCCACTCTGTCGAGAGGCCATTCGAGTTTCGAAATGGGCAATATCTTCCCAGCGTTTTCTGGTGACGCACATTCCAGGGACAACCAACGTGATAGCCGACAAGCTCAGCTGGGCAATCCTGATGCTTCACGAGTGGTCTCTAAAACAGGAATAAGCGGAACAGATTTTCCGCACATGGAGACAGCCTTGCTGCGATCTCTTTGCCAGCCCAATCAATGCCAAATGCAGCAGCTACTTCTCCCTCATCCCCCCTCCGGGGGAAATCACCAAGAGATGCACTTGTTCACGATTGGCCCCTGGGGCTCCTTTATGCTTTTCCTCCCTTTCCTCTTATACCCAAGGTTATTCAGAAAATGAAACAGCTGGGAAGCAAACTGATCCTTATTGCTCCTTACTGGCCTCGTCAGGTTTGGTTCCCCTTTCTCAGGCCTCTTCTCCTAGACGATCCTTGGATTCTGGACCCAGTTCCAGATCTCTTGACTCGCGTGTCAGGCTCGCTTCACCCCTCCTTACACATCTTCAATTTGACAATGTGGCTGCTCCAGTTCCATCCCTAGAGTCACGACTTCTCACCCTCCATGACTCGTATCCTTATGTCCTCTTATAAACCTTCCACTAGGAGACTATATTCCAGTAAATGGAGAAGGTTCTCTATCTGGGTGCAGAAAATGAATGTTGACCCTTACACCACCTCCATTCCAGTGGTTTTGGAATTCCTGCACTGATTTCAAATTTTCATCTAGGCTTTCAAGATTCTAATCTGATGTCACATAGGCTGTGCAAAACTTTCCTTAAAAGTGCCACTTTCTTAAGACTCCCCCCTTTCAAGAGCCTGTTGCTTCATGGAATTTACATTGTGTTATCCAAATTGACTTCTCCACCCTTTGAGCCTTCTCATTCATCCCCTTTGAAATTCCTGTCTTGGAAGACTGTTTCTGGTGGCTATCATTTCGGTCAGAGTTACAAGCATTGTCTGTAAAACCCCCTTATCTGATTTTTCACAAAGAGAGAGTTTCTCTTCGTACTAATCCTTCCTTTGTCCCCAAGGTCTGTTCCCATGCCACTTTGAATCAGTCCATAGAACTCCCAGTGTTCTTTCCAAATCATTCCAATGCAGCTGAATTACAGGTTCCATCAGTTGGATGTCCATAGACAATTACGTTTTTATTTGCACCTGACTAAGGAAATCAGATCAGTTATTAATTTCCTTCTCCGAATCCAGGTCAGGTTAACCAGTTTCCAAAGTAACACTCTCAAATTGGGTTTCTAGTTGTATAGCTTACGTTTACAACTCTTAGGGTAGACCTTTACCCTTTAAAATCAAAGCTCATTCTACGAGATCTCAGTCTACCGCTGCAGCCTTTCAAGCCAGGGTCCCACTTGATAATATTTATGCAGCAGCAACTTGGGCTACCCCTTACACATTTGTTACTCATTACAAATTGGACTTGACCTCCAGGGGTAGAGCATCCTTTGGTTCCACGGTACTCAGGAGTATTTTTCCTTTAGCCACCCAAGAATAAGGCGCTAGGGACGCTGTCCCATATGTAAGAATGAAGGCAAGATAGAACTACAGAACATGAAGAAGTTATGTACTCACCATAACGTTCCATGTTTGTAGTCCATCTCGCCCTTCATTCTTACAAACCTACCCTCCTACCCCCATCCTGGAAGTACCTGGAGACAGAAAAATGTTGTTATTTTATGGAGACCTTTTAGTATTGGCTTCTTTCTGTATGTTTGTTATTATTTTTCCTAGTTAGCAGCACACAAGATCTGGGGATTGTAGTGGTGCACCATGGGATACCTACCTAGCCACGAGCCAACTAGAAGACTTCCAGCTTGTAAATAGGCTGAGTCGGAGCAGAGGATCGGCTCCGATCCCATATGTAAGAATGAAGGGCGAGATGGACTACAAACATGGAACATTATGGTGAGTACAAAACTTCTTTTTTTTTCGAGTTTCAGACCTGAAGTTTCAAAAAGATAAGTACCTAGTTGGGGATCCTTTTTTCTTGCTCTAACCGATGTCAGAAAAAATTAACAATTGTCTTGCTTGTGGAAAGCAAATACCTCATAGCGATTTTCATTCTTACTGCGTCACCTGTTTAGGCCCAGACCACAACGTCCCTCGCTGTCTGTTTTGTGCCTTGTTCAACGCCCAAACTATTCATCGTCTGGCTATTTTTGTAGCTAAATACTTTAATTCTCGATCTCCGTACTCCGAAATGGCTTTAAGTCATCCGACTACCGATCTTCCAAAAAAAGTAAAGATGAAGGCAGAGACAGACCGCATAGTTCCAAAACTGCCAACGATGGTTCCGTTAAGCTAGTCACCAGTCCATCGGTACTCAGTGAGGCACTTTTGCAGCCCCTGATACCCGCTACTACAGATTCGCAGGCCTCTACCGAGAACCATTCAAAGTCTAGTATGCCACAAGATGCTTCTTCGATTATGGAACCTGCGGATGTCTCTACCTTGGATAGGTCCAGAGCCGCTGTGCAGGCACCAGCTTCTGAGGGTGTATTCAGGCCTACCGATTTTCATAATGAACCGACGACTTTGTTTCAAGTTGAGAATACCGAATTCCTTCAGCCTAAAGCTCGCACTACGCCTAGAAAACCAACGGCCAAAGCGCATTCTCCGCCCATATGCCTCAAAGACAATTGATTAGAATGGCTGAAGATTTTATTACCTTAATTAGGGGAAGCCAGCCTTCCCCCTCTCAGAGAATGGTTTTCTTTCTGATTCTTCTGACCAGGAATCTGATCTCTCTGTTCCTTCTGACTGCCAGGATTTACCCTTATCTACTTATGAGGATTCAGATGCAGAGGATTCCATTCCCTCTGCTTTCCCCTTCAGAAGATTTTTTTTTTTTTTTTTGGTGAAACCTTGCATACCCTTAGGGAGCATCTCCGCTGGGTAAGCCAGAACTATTCTCAGTCCAAAAAGAGACTTGGGGAATTTTTAAACCTGCCTCAACACCGGCTTCTAGGTATCGCTTCTGTTCTGGAGATTGTAGATAATGTTTTCTTGGAATCAAGCCTTACCTCAGACACTTTGCCTCCAGCTCCCAGGAAACCTGACAGGTACTGCAGAGTACCTGACTCTTACAAATTCCTCTACAAAAATCCTACTGCGGATCCAGAGACCATTTCCCAGGGACCAAAAGACATTAAAGTTACTACTGCCAAAAATCCTACACCTTCTGATGGTGACTCTAGAGCTTTAGACAGATTGGGTAAGAAGGTATACAGTTCTGCTACTTTGGCCATTAGGGCTTTAAATTGCCAGCTTCATATGTTAAAGTATCAGCCGCATATTATGGGACTACTTAAACAGAAAATGATGTTGATTCCTGACTGTGCTGAACACAAAGTTTTACAAGAGTTAATGCATTCTGCTGACCAAGTTGGTAAACATACTTTGCAGTGTGTTTTTTGATGCTTTAGAAGCACCTTGCAGGGCTGCGGTCACTGGGTCTGTACTTAGAAGGCATGCTTGGCTTAAGGAACAAAACTTGCCAGATCATGTTAAAGCTAAATTATTGAATGCACCCTTAAACCAAGAGCGCCTTTTTGGCAACAAAGCAGAAGTCCTCAAAAGAATGAAGGGAAAAGCTAAATCTATGCAAACTGTTAAAGATTTCTTACAAGTATAGCCCCCTAGATTCAGTAGGCATTGGCCTTCAAGAACTGGCTCTTTCCAGTCCCTTCCAGGCCTTCTCAGTCCAAACCCAGGAGCAGCAGACGGCCCAGACTTCAGTCTCAGGCTGTGCACAGATCTAAGCAGTGGGGGGGCTCCCACTTTCAAAGCAGGGAGTAGTAAGCCACCCCCCACGGAAAAATTGCACAATGACTTATCCTTAACTCTTCCAAGCTTTGCTCAACTACTTGCTCCCTTAGGAAGAAAGCTCTCCTTGCATGCAAAAAACTGAGAACTCATTACCCAAGACAAATGGGATTTAGACATAGTTTCCCTAGGACACAGATTCCACTTCCACTCACTCCCAACCCCAAGTGGATGCCCAGACCTCCCCCCAAACCAGTGGGCGGAGGCCCAAAAGCAAGATGTTCATCATGTTTCACTGTTGCAGTCATTACACTTGGGTTATCCTGCTGGCAGGCGACTCGCAGTCGGCCCGAGTTCCAAAGTCTTGGTCAGGCGTCGGTTGCTGTCGCCTCTTCCCTGACGTCAGTGCACCAGGGGTATAAAAGTTGCAACTGACACCATTTTCTTCAGTCTTTCTTGCCATGTGGTGCCCGAAGCAAAAGCAGTTAGCAAGTGCCGGTCGGCCGACTCCGGAGATTTTCAAAATTGAATTTCAGAACCGAAGTCTTCAATAAAGCTAAGTACCCCGTTGGGGAAACTTTTTCTTGCTCCAGACCAATGTCAGTAAAAGTTAATAATTGTATTTCTTGTGGGAAGCAAATACCTCATAAGGACTTTCACTCTTATTGCATTCCTTGCCTAGGCCCTGACCACGATGTTACTAGTTGTCGGTTTTGTGCTAGATTCAATAAACGCACTATTAAACGTCTGTTTGATTTTGCTTTACATTATTTTGGATGAAGATTTAATTATATAATGCCGTCAGAACAACCAACGACCGGAATGTATAAAAACGCAGAGACAAAGAAAAAGACAGGCATCCGAGGTCCAAAACCGATGACGAAGCCTCTTCTAGGCCAGTCACCGGTTCTCAGTGAGGCGCTTTCACAGCCCCTGACACCTGCTACCTCAGAGCCACAGGCCCTAACCGACAGCCACATGGAGACAACGAGGCCTGTGGAAACTCAAGGTATTGGGCCTACGGAAACTATACCGTCAGATGGGTCCAGAGCCGCTGAGCAGGCACTGGCTTCTGTGGGTGTTTTCAGACCTTCACAGCTTACAATTAAGTCTACTACAGCAGCAAAGGCAAAGTCAAAAACACCATTAAAGACAAGGAAACAAGTGCAGCATTCTCCAGAACAGTCATCCTTGCCTAAGAAACAGATGCTTAAAATGGCCGAAGACCTTATTACTTTAATCAGGGGCTCCCATCCCCCCGCCTGACAAAAGGCTTAGGCAAGACACTGATTATGATTCCTCTGATCAGGCTTCCATTTCCTCTGATTCTTCTGATCAGGGCTATTCTCTCCCTCCCTATGAGGACTCTGATGCTGAAGAGTCCTTTCCTTCAGCCTCACCGCCTGAGGATTATTCTTTTGGGGAAACCCTGCACTCCATGAGGGAGCATTTCCATTGGGAGAGCCAGGATTAGTCAGAATCCAAGAAAAGGCTCAGAGATTTCCTTTTATTGCCTCAGCACAGGTCCCTGGCTATCCCTCCTGTGCTTGATATTGTTGATGATGTTTTTTTCTGAATCCAGTCTTTCTTCAGATTCTTTACCCCCTGCTCCAGTAAAACCAGACAGATACTACAGGGTTCCTGACTCTCATAAATTTCTTTATAAAAACCCCGCTGCAGACCCAGAAACAATTTTTCAGGGTCCTAAAGGGGTTAAAGCTTCCACTGCCAAAAATCCTGTCCCCTCAGATAGGGATTCCAGAGCTCTGGACAGATGGGGGAAAAAAGTTTACACTTCTGCTACTTTAGCTGTTAAGAGCTTTAAACTGTCCGTTTCACATGCTTAAATATCAGCAGTATCTCATGTCATTGTTAAAGCAGAAAATGGTTACAAATATAGAAAGTCATGACAGTAAAGAAATGCAGGATTTATTGCATGCAGTTGAACAAGTGGGAAAGCATACTCTGCAATGTGGTTTTGATTCATTATAGGCTTCTTGTAGAGCCGCAGTTACAGGCTCTGTAATTCGAAGACATGATGGTTGAAAGAACAAAGTTTACCTGACCATGTTAAAGTAAAATTATTGGATGCTCCACTTCAGCATGATACTTTGTTTGGTGTTAAGGCAGAAGAGGTGTTAAAGAAAATGGAGGATAAAGCAAAGTCAATGCAAACGATGAAAGATTTCTTACAGGTTCAACCACCTAGATTTAGCAGAAACTGGCCTTCAAAAAATTGGTCCTTTCCAGTGTCAGACAGGACACAAAGAGGCAGATACAGACGCCCAAGAGGCAGATCTCAGCCCCAAGGCTCCTACAGACCTAAACAATGGGGTGCTTCAGCCCCCAAAGGAGGAGAAGACAAATCACAACCTTATAGGAAACAGTCACAATGACTTCCCTCTGCAAATGCCAAGCTCTTACCAGTTGACAGCACCCCTAGGGGGAAAGCTAGAACTTTTCTCAAAAAATTGGCACATGATCACCCAAGACCAATGGGTGCTGAATATAGTTTCTCAGGGGTACAGGTTCCACTTCCACATGCTTCCAAAACCAAAAGGTATGCCAAACCTGCCACAAAACCAATGGGCAGAGGCACAAAAACAGATTGCTGCTCTAATGGATATGGGAGCTATTCAAAAAGTTCCACAAGAAGAACTGGGACAAGGATTTTACTCAAGACTTTTCTTAGTACCCAGAAAAAACAAAGCCTGGAGACCAATACTGGACCTGTCAATCCTGAATGCTTTCCTGGATGTTCCAAAATTCAAAATGTTAACACTTCAACAACTTCTGCCCATGCTGGGCAAGGAGGCTAGACTAGATGTTCTTCATCTCACATTGCTGCAGTCCTTACACTTGGGGGTAGTCCACTGTCCTCGGTCGGCCCGAATATCAAAGTATAAGGCTGACGTCGGTCAAGGCGCATTTGACTGACATCAGAACGTCAGGGTACAAATGCGCATGACCGACTTCATATCCTCAGTCTTTTTTGCCGCATGGTCCGATGCAGAAGCAGTATTGCAAGTGCCGGTTGGCGTTCTGAAATTTTTCGTTTTCGGAGTTTCAGACCGAGTCAAAGTTGGCTAAGTACCCCGTTGGGGAATATTTTAGTTTTTTCTTGCCTCAGTGGTTTACCGGATGTCAGAAAAAGTGAAGAATTGTATTTCTTGTAGGAAACAGATACCGCATAGAGACTATCATACTTTGTGTATTCCTTGTTTAGGGCCTGAGCACGACGTTGTTGGGTGTCGCTCTTGTGCTAGATTTAATAAGCGCACTATAAAGAGGAGATTAGATTGTGCCAGGTTAGTCTTTGGGTAGCGGTGCAATTATAAAATGCCGTCGGATGCTCCGACGCCCGCTTCTTCGAAGAAGCGCAAGGACAAAGCAGTGAAGCCTAGGCTAGAAGAACCGTCCGTGCGGACGCCGGTTCTTTAGAGGTGTCGGTGGAGCCGGTGGTTCCACCGGAGGTTTCTTTGGGATCCCAGGGAGAGACCTTGTTATTGCAGGATGTGGCCTCTCAGGAGGCAGGTCAGGGTGATGGGGCTTCTCAGGTTACTATACTCCCTCCTGCTTAGGGTGGTTAGGCCCTCTCCTTCTGTTTCCAAGGCTTCTCCTAGAGGCAGGCCGGGTTTAGCTTCAGTTGGTGTCACCCCTAGTTCTTCTGGAACTGTGCCCAAGAAGCATATGCTTAAAATGGCAGAAGATTTGATTACTCTGATTAGGGGTTCTTTGCCCCCTCCTGATAAGAGACCTAGGGTGGAGCCTGAGCTAGGGAGTTTTGAGCAGGCTTGGATGTTTCAGAGTCTTGGCTGAAGACTTGCAGGAGTACTCTCCTTATTCTGATTCTGATGTGGATGATTCTACTCCTTCTGCTTCTCCTCCTGAGGATTTTTCTTTTCAGAAACTCTTCATTCCATGAGGGAGCATTTTAAGTGGGAAGGTCAGGACTTCTCTGATTCCAGGAAAAGGCTTAGGGAATTTTGTTTTACCCCAGCATAGGCCTTTGGCTATACCTCCTGTTTTGGATGTAGTGGAAGATGTTTTACAGAGGCTTCTCTTAATCCTGATTCTTTGCCTCCTGCTCCTGTTAAACCGGATAGGTATTACAGGGTGCCTGAAGTTCATAAGTATCTTTTTAGAGTCCTAGGGCAGACCCAGAAACTGTTAGCCAGGGGCCTAAAGGTGTTAAGGCTTCTGTTGTCAAGAATCCGGTTCCTGCAGATAAAGAAGCCAGGGCCTTGGATAGATGGGGAAAGAAAGTTTATACTTCTTCCACTCTAGCTATGAGGGCTTTGAATTGCCAGTTTCACATGTTAAAATACCAAAACTATCTCCTTTCACAGTTGAAGTCTAAGGTTGATGCTCTGGCGGAAGGTATTGATTGTAAAGAGTTACAAGATTTAGTACATGTTTCTGAACAGGTGGGTAAGCATTCTTTGCAATGTGGTTTTGATGCTGTACAGGCCTTGTCTAGGGTGGCTGCCACTGGGTCAGTTCTTCGCAGGCACGCCTGGCTGAGGGATCAAAATTTATCTGACCATGTTAAAACAAGGATTTTAGATGCTCCTTTACAATCTGATGTGTTGTTTGGTTCTCCTGTTGAGGCAGTTTTAAAGAAAATGGAAGACAAGGCTAAGTCTATGCAGACTGTTAAAGATTTTTTGCAGGTTCAGCCTCCAAAGTGTAGTAGAGATTGGCCTGCTAAAGGGTGGACGTATCCTTCTTATGATTCCCAGTCTAGGGGTAGATCTAGACGTGGTAGGGGCAGAGCTCAGGGCTCTTTCAGGCCTAGAACAGGGAGTTCTCCTGCACAGTCTTCAGGTGAGGGCAGGGGTCAGTCCTTTCGTAAACAGACCCAATGACCTACCTTTTCAGCTGCCAGAGCCTTCTCGTCTGGCAGCACCTTTGGGAGGAAGGTTGGCACTTTTCAAAGAAAATTGGAGTTTAATTACCCAAGACAGATGGGTATTGGATATCATACACCAAGGTTACAGGTTTTATTTCCATACCTTGCCTCCTTTCAGAGGCATGCCAGACGTTCCTCCTCAACAAAGAATAGAGGCTCACAAGCAAATTTCTCTGTTACTTCAACTAGGGGCCATACAGCCGGTCCCTATGCCAGAAGTGGGCCTAGGATTTTATTCTCGCCTGTTCCTAGTACCAAAGAAGGGGAACACGTGGAGACCAATTTTGGATTTATCTATCCTCAACACTTATCTGGACATTCCCAAGTTCAAAATGTTGACGTTACAACAGCTTTTACCTCTGCTGGGCAAAGATCATTGGATGGTAACTTTGGATCTCAAGGAGGCTTACCTTCATGTTCCTATCAGACTAAGTTGCAGGAAGTATCTGCGTTTTCGAGCTGGGACTTCTCACTATCAGTTCTCTGCATTGCCCTTTGGCTTATCTACTGCGCCCAGAGTGTTCACGAAAATTCTGGCTCCAGTGATAGCTTTCTTCAGGCTAAAAGGAATACAGATCTATCCTTATTTGGACGATTGCCTGATTCTGGCTCAAGGAAGGGAAGAGCTTCTTCATCATTTGGAATATGTGATAGCAGTGCTAAGATGCCTGGGGTATTCTGTGAACGAAATAAAGTCCAGTCTAGTACCCTCTCAGGACATGTGCTTTCTGGGTGTAAGACTGAATACAGCATCCCAGATGGCCTTTTTAACCCCGGACAAACAAAAGAGTCTTTCCCTTTACTTCCATCAACTATCTCATCAGTCCGGGCTGACTGCAGGGACAGTCCTTCAAGCCTTAGGGTTCATGGCATCTTGTATTCTGGTGCTTCCCAATGCCAAACTGCATATGAGGAAGCTGCAATGGTATCTCAAAAATGTATGGACACAGCACTGCCAGGATCTGGACACTGTCATTCAAATAATACCTTGCATTCAAAAGGAATTTTTTTGGTGGGCTCAGGAATGTCACCTAAACAAGGGACTCTCTGTGACCCGGCCAGAGGCGAGTCAGATTTTAATGACAGATGCCTCAGACAAAGCTTGGAGCTCATCTAAATGGAAAGTGGATACAAGACAAGTGGCCTGCCAGACTACAACATCTACATATCAACCTGAAGGAGATGTTAGCAGTCCAGTTTACATTAATAGCTTTCAAGGATTTACTTCTTCCAGGGCAGGTGTTGATTCTAACAGACAACACAACTGTCATGTGGTACATCAACAAGCAAGGGGGAACACATTCTTATCCTCTATGCAGGCAAGCAATGATTTTGTGGGAGACTGCTCTCAGTTTACAGCTCAATCTTCAGGCAAGGTTTCTGCCAGGAGCACAGAACTCCTTAGCAGATGTGTTGAGCAGGCAATTATGGATCCCCACAGTGGAAATTGGATCCTCATGTATTTCAGAAATTGACAGTGTCATGGGGAACTCCAGACATAGATCTGTTCGCTTCTCCACTAAACCATCAGCTGCCAAAGTTTTGCACAAAAGGTTTCATCCCACAGCTTGGAAAGTGGATGCTCTTTCTTTCAATTGGAGCAATCTTCATGTATATGCCTTTCCACCTCTGCCTCTCCTCCCAAAGGTACTTCTAAAGGTCAGACAGGACAAGCCAAGGATGATTTTAATAGCTCCAGATTGGCCTCGACAGCACTGGTACCCATTACTGAGAAGTCTGGTACGGAAGCCTCCATGGCCTTTGCCTTCGATTCCACACCTGTTGTCACAGGAGGACAGCCATTTGCTCAATGTCAAACTTCACTCTCTTCACCTAACAGCCTGGCATATTCTGTTTTGAACCATAGAGGGTCTCAACTTCCACAACAAGTTTTGAATGTGATTTTGGAAGCTAGAAAGCCTAGTACAAGGAAAGTGTACACGGATAAATGGAAGA
Source organism: Protopterus annectens (assembly GCF_019279795.1). Taxonomy (NCBI): domain Eukaryota; kingdom Metazoa; phylum Chordata; order Ceratodontiformes; family Protopteridae; genus Protopterus; species Protopterus annectens. Next base: position 1,051,408,453 of record NC_056725.1, on the reverse strand, counting down.
GATTTTTATTTTGGAGTGCAGCAGAGGATTTTGATGTTTCTGAGCCTAATTTAAGTGTGGCTCTTCAATATCTTACTGAGTTACTGGACAAAGGTTTGTCCTTCTCTTCTATTAAGGTTCATGCTGCAGCAATTTCAGCTCACTATGAATGTGACCCTCCATTGTTTTCTCATCCTTTGTTCAAGCAATTTCTTAGAGGGGCAAAGAATATAAGACCCCCACGTAGAGCTCCTTCTCCTGCTTGGGATCTCAATTTTGTGTTGGAGAAACTCACTCTACAACCTTTTGAGCCTGCAGCTACTTCTGAGTTGAAATATTTATCATGGAAGACTGCCTTTTTGTTGGCCATTACCTCTGCAAGAAGGGTTTCTGAATTACAGGCCCTTATGGCGGTTGAGCCTTTCTTGATTTTCCATAAGGATAGGGTATCTTTGCGTACTAATCCTTCCTTTATGCCTAAGGTGGTTTCTAGTGTGGCTTTAAACCAAACTATTCATTTGCCTACTTTTTATGCAAATCCCCAAAATAAAGGGGAAAAGATTTTGCACACTTTAGATGTACACAGGCAGTTGCGATATTATTTGGACAGAACTAAAGGGTTCAGGCAGTCTCAGCAGTTGTTTGTTTCTTTTGCTTTGTGTTCTCAGGGCAAGCCTGTGTCAAAACAAACTATTTCTAAGTGGATTGGGTTTTGCATTGCTTTCTGTTATTCCCATCATGGCAAGGAGATTCCAGCTGGGATTAGGCCTCATTCCACTAGGGCTACTGCCACTTGACAGCCTTTTGAGGGAGTGGCAACCAAGGATATTTTGGAGGCAGCTACTTGGAGTTCAGTGCATACTTTCTCTAGGCATTATCACCTGCCACTTTACTCTAAATCCAGGGCTGGTTTTGCCACTGCTGTTTTGCAGGGCATTTTGGCAGCTCCTGCTTCCTTGTAGTTTGGCCATCCTCCCTTACCTCTGCTTTGGGATTCTACCCAAGTGTAAGGACTGCAGCAATGTGAGATGAAGAACATAGTACAGTTTTGTACCTACCATAAATGTAGATGTTCGAAGATCCACATTGCTGCAGTCCAATTTACCCTCCCTCCTTCCCCTCTCTAGTTAGAGGTGGTTGTGTGGGTTGGGTTGTAAATATTGTGTATATTGTATATATTGTACATATAATTAGTGCAAGGGTGGTTGGTTGTTTGTTTGCTGTCTTTTGGTTTTGACCTTTATTTTTAGGGTCTTCTGACATCTGGGGCAAGAAAAGACTGAGGATATAACGTCGGTCATGCGCATTTGTACCCTGACGTTCTGATGTCAGTCAAATGCGCCTTGACCGACGTCAGCCTTATACTTTGATATTCGGGCCGACCGAGGACAGCGGACTACCCCCAAGTGTAAGGACTGCAGCAATGTGGATCTTCGAACATCTACATTTATGGTAGGTACAAAACTGTACTTTACTTTGGATCTCAAAGAGGCATACCTGTACATCCCAATCAGACAGTCGTGCAGAGGATACCTCAGATTTATAGCAGGCTCAAGGCATTACCAATTCTCTGCACTTTGGCTTATCTACTGCGCCCAGGGTCTTCACAAAATGCCTGGCACCAGTAATTGCATTTTGCAGACAAAAAGGAATTCAAATATTATCCCTACTTGGACGACTGCCTTATTCAAGCAGAGAGCAAGGACATTCTTCTAAAGCACCTGGCGTTTGTAAAAATATTGTTAATTTGCCTAAGGTACACAGTAAATGAAAAGAAATCAAAACTAGTGCCCTCTCAAGAGATAATATTCCTGGGTGCAAGCTTAAATACAACTGCCCAGATGGCTTATCTCACGCCAGACAAACAAAGGCAACTGACTCATTACTTTCAAATGATGGCAACAAAGTCCCAGCTCCCTGCAAGAAAAATTCTGCAGGCCCTGGGTTTTATGGCATCCGGCATTCTACTAATTCCATATGAATAACTGCATATGAGGAAACTACAATGGTATCTAAAAAGTGTTTGGACTCAGCATTGTCACAGCCTAGAGACAATCATAACCTTGATTCCCTGCCTACAACAGGAGTTTCGATGGTGGTCCCAGGCCTGTCACCACAACAAGGGACAGCCTTTCACTTTACCTACAGCCAGGCAGACGGTAACAACGGATGCATCGGATTATGCCTGGGGAGCACATATGGCAGGAAAATGTATTCAGGGCACGTGGCCCAAGGAGCATCACATCAATCAAAAGGAGATGCTAGCTGTACAGAATGCCCTGACAGCCTTCAAGGAGCTAATACATCCAGGACAACTTCTAATAAAGATGGACAATACCACAGTTATGTGTTACATAAACAAGCAAGGGGGCACGCATTCCTACCACCTATGCAGATAAGCCATGACTTTGTGGAACAGCACTGACCTACCAGGTACATCTGCAAGCACATTTCCTGCCAGGAGCAAAAAATACACTGGCAGACGAACTAAGCAGAAATCTCATGGATCCTCACGAATGGAAGCTAAATCCACAAGTGTTCAACATGATAACAAGGAAATGGGGACGCCCAGACATAGATCTTTTTGCCTCCCCTCACAGTTGCCAAATACAGAAATTTTGCACAAGGACTTATCACTCTCAAGCATGGAAAGTGGATGCTCTATCATTTAGCTGGAAAAACCTGACATTCTATGCCTTCCCTCCGATGCCTCTTCTCACTAAGGTGCTTCTAAAAGTCCGACAAGAGAGGCCAAAAATGATACTGATTGCACCAGACTGGCCACGCCAGCACTGGTACCCAATCCTAAAAACTTTGTCCCAAGGCCCACCTTGGCCTCTACCTCAAATCCCTCATCTTCTGACACAGCAAAACAATCAGATTCTGCAAAGTCAACTCAGAACCTTAAACCTGGCAGCATGGCAGATAATGTAGCCACTCAGACTGCCTCTCTCTCTAAAGCTGTTATGGATGTAATTTTGGAAGCCAGGAGGCCCAGCACTAGGAAAACTTATGTAGAAAAATGGAAGAGATTCTGTGCTTGGAATCGGGCACAAGGGCTCGACCCACTGGTCCCTAATATACCTCAGATTTTGCAATACCTGACTGAGATGTTGGACAAAGGCCTATCTCTTTCATCTATTAAAATCCATGCTTCTGCCATTTCAGCTCATTACAATACGGATCCTCCTATTTTTTCACATCCTCTACTACGACAGTACCTCAGAGGGGCAAAGAATATAAGACCCCCTAGAAGAGCACCAGTACCTACTTGGGACCTCAATTTTGTTTTAGAAAAACTAACACCGCCTCCATTTGAACCAGCCAGCACAGCTGATCTAAAATTCTTGTCATGGAAAACTGCTCTGCTCCTAGCAATAACTTCAGCAAGAAGAGTCTCAGAGTTACAGGCATTGATGGCCGTGGAAACTTTCCTCATTTTTCATCAGGACAGGGTTTCTCTTAGGACAAATCCAACATTCATGCCAAAAGTGGTCTCCAATATGGCCTTAAACCAAACCATTCATTTACCTACTTTCTTCCCAAATCCCCAGAATAAAGGGGAAAGACTTCTGCACGCTTTTGTTATACACAGGCAGCTACGATTTTACTTGGACAAAACAAAAGCTTTCAGAAAAACGGAGCAACTGTTTGTAGCTTATGCTGCAGGATCACAAGGAAAGCCTATTACAGAGCAGACAGTCTCCAAATGGATAGGACACTGCATCCGCTTCTGTTATGCACAACATGGCAGATCGGTGCCTAAGGGCATTAGGCCTCATTCTACCAGAGCAGCAGCCACTTCAGCAGCATTCCTCAGAGGGGTACCAACCAAAGACATATTAGAAGCTGCAACCTGGAGCTCAGTGCACACTTTACCAAGCACTACCACCTATCTCTCTACTCCAATTCCAAAGCAGGCTTTGCCACTGCAGTTCTGCAGGGCTTGTTAGCCTAGCCAAATCCAATCTAGACCCAGCCACCCAACCTCAGCTTTGGGATTCTACCCAAGTGTAATGACTGCAACAGTGAAACACGATGAACATAGTACAGTTGTGTACCTACCATAAATGTAGATGTTCGAGTGTATTCACTGTTGCAGTCCAGGTTACCCACCCACCATCCCCCTCTTTGCTGGGACTATTCTGTACTTCTCAACTCTATACAACCTATGTGGTGTATTTGCTTGTAGATGAAGTAAATGTTTATAGTAATATATGCATGGTTGTTTGGCATATTTTTATCTTTTCAGCCTTCCTATCTGGGGGCACCTGACATCTGGGGCAAGAAAAACTGAAGAAAATGGCGTCTTTGCAACTTTTATACCCCTGGCGCACTGACGTCAGGGAAGAGGCGACAGCAACCGAAGCAGGACCAAGACTTTGGAACTCTGGCCGACTGTGGGTCGCCTGCCAGCAGGATAACCCAACCCAAGTGTAATGACTGCAACAGTGAATACACTCGAACATCTACATTTATGGTAGGTACACAACTGTACTTTCTCTCTCTCTCTCTCCTCAGTGTCAGGGCTATTCAGCCTGTCCCAGCAGAACAAAGGGGACAAGGTTTTTATTCAAGACTGCTCCTGGTTCCCAGAAAAGAAAACTCCTGGTGTCCTATCCTGGACCTGTCTATTCTCAACACCTTTCTGGTGGTTCCAAAATTCAAAATGCTAACTTTTCAGCAGCTTCTTCCTATTCTAGCCAAGGATGCCTGACTGGCAACCCTAGACTTAAAGGAAGGTTACCTGCACATCTCAATAAGAGAATCCTGCAGAAAATACCTACGTTTCAGGGCAGGCTCCATGCACTATCAGTTCTTTGCAATTCCCTTTGAATTATCTACTGCGCCAGGGTATTCACAAAGCTCCAGCCATTGCATTTTGCAAGCAGAGAACTATTCAGATTTACCCATACTGGATGATTGCCTGATTCAGGCAGAGTCAGGATTTGCTATTACAACACCTGGCATTTGTAAAGAGACTTCTAACCTCTCTGTGGTGCACCATCAACGAGAAGAAATCACACCTATTACCCTGCCAACAGACTGTATTCCTGGGAGCAAGCTTGAACACAACTTCCCAGATGGCATTCATCACTCCAGAGAAACAAGTTTATTTGACAACCTACTTCAAACTACTGGCCACAAAAACCCACAAAAACCCAGCTATCTGCAAGGAAAATCCTGCAAGCCCTGGGGTTCATGGCCTCTTGCATTCTGTTAATTCCATATGCAAGACTGCATATGAGGAAACTTCAGTGGTATCTAAAAAGTCTATGGTGTCAACATTCTCAGGACCTGGAAACAATGATTCCTATCATTCCCTATCTAAGGGCAGAGTTCCTTTGGTGGGCAGAGGCCTGCTATCACAACAAGGGACTCCCTTTCACTCTACCCCCTGCCGCCCAAACCCTAACAACAGACGCATCAGACTATGCATGGGTTGTTCATATGGCAGGGCAGTGCATTCAGGGCAAATGGAACCCAAAACAGATGCACCTGCATATCAATCAAAAAGAAATGTTAGCTGTACAGAATGCTCTGACAGCCTTCAAAGACCTTATTCTTCCAGGACAGCTATTGGTAAAGACAGACAACACCACAGTTATGTGGTACATAAACAGTCAGGGGGGAACCCATTTCTACCCACTCTGCAGACTAGCCATGGCTCTGTGGAACACAGCCTTGAGCTACCAAGTGAACCTACAAGCTCAATTCCTGCCAGGCAAACTAAATTCACTGGCAAATGACTTGAGCAGAAATCTCATGGACCCACAGGAATGGAAATTGGAACCCAAAATATTCAAACTCTTGAGGTAAAAATGGGGGACACCAGAGGTAGACCTGTTTGCCTCCCCTCAGAACTACCAGTTGAACAAATTCTGCACCAGAACTCCCCAGATTCAAGCTTGGAAAGTGCATGCCCTATCCTTTACCTGGGTAAGCCTCTCAGTTTATGCCTTTCCCCCTGTGCCTCTCCTATTGAAGGTTCTACTAAAGATCAAACAGGACAAGCCAAGGACAATAGCTTACCTCATATTCTAGATTATTTAACAGAAATGCTCCACAAGGCCTGTCTTTCTCTTCAATTAAGATTCATGCCTATGCCATATCAGCACATTATAATACTGAGCCACCCCTTTTCTCTCATCCCCTGCTAAAACAATTCCTTAGAGGGGCCAGAAATTTAAGATCCCCCCAGGAGAGTTCCCACTCCAACCTAGGACCTTAACTTTGTATTGGAAAAACCCTCACTTCCCCCCTTTGAACGTGCTGCTACAGCAGAGTTGAAATTCCTTTATTGGAAAACAGCCTTATTTCAAGCCATCACTTCAGCAAGAAAAATGTCTGAACTGCAGGCCCTCCTGGCAGTGGAACCCTTCTTTATATTCCAAGACCCATTCCCCCAAAGGCAGGCGTCCTGTCTGGTGGACCCCAGCCATTAATAAGCTATACAACAGAAGGAGGAAGCTACTACATGATAGAGCAAAATCCCTAAAAGGGAAGGCATCTGTGATCAGTACTAGCAAAAAACTACGAACACTCATAAAATCATCCAAGGCCAACTTTGAGAGAAAAATTGCACAAGACACTAAAGATAATCACAAGGCTTTCTTTAGTTATGTTAGAAACCTGGGTGGAAACTCCCAGATATGCTTAGAGTTAGTCCAAAATGACAAAAAATACACGGAACCCACAGACATTGCCAACATACTAGCAGACAGGTTCAGTGCAAATTTCTCCCCCCCCCCCCCAAAAGGACAAATATCTATCCCAGCAGAGTGTTGCCTCCCTGACATCTCAGATGCCCAGGTGAGAGCCGCACTCTCCAAAGCTAAAAACACAGCATCAATGGGACCAGACGGTGTCCCGGGTTGCGTGCTACATGAACTCCAAGAAGAGCTAAACCCACACATAAGGCTGCTGTTTAATCTTAGCCTTACTACAGGATATGTACCCAAAGAATGGCGTACAGCAACAGTGGTCCCACTCCACAAAGGAGGTGCTTCTACGGACCCTGGAAACTACCGCCCCATAAGCTTGACGAGCCTGGTCTGCAAAGCTATGGAGAGGATCATTATGGAACTCATAAGCAAAGACATTGGAGACCTACAGACATTGGATCCTACCCAATTTGGCTTTGTTAAGGGCAGATCCTGCCTCTTGAACCTGGTCGACTTCTTTGAAACAGTCACCAAGGCCATTGATGAGGGTAAGGTAGTTCACACAGCCTACCTTGACCTTGCAAAAGCCTTCGACACAATACCCCACTCGGGCATCATAGACAAGCTCTCCAGCTTAAATGTAAACCCCTATGTCATAAGAAGGGTTGCAAACTGGCTCAAGGACAGAACCCACAAGGTCAGAATTGCTGGAGCCATGTCAGACTCTAAACCAGTCGCAAGTGGCATCCCACAGGGCTCGGTCCTGGGACCTGTCTTGTTCGGTATTTATTTTTCAGAGGTACAGGCTAACATGGGAGGATTGTGGCTTACCAAGTTCGCAGATGACTGCAAACTGGGCGCCATAATTGATTCCCCAGCGGACACAAGCATCCTTCAAAAGGGTCTCATAGAAACGGAAAACTGGTGCCAGAGCCATGGCCTTAAACTAAACGCCAAAAAGTGTATAGTCATACCCTTTGGGAAAAACAAAGTGCCCACAAATTACCACATAGGTGGTAATCCATTAAGTACGGAAGAAGTAATTAGGGACCTAGGGACCCAAGTTGACAGTAACCTCGTTTGACATTCACATTGCCAAAGTGGTTAGAAAGACCTCCTATATTTCCCCCCTTATCATGAAGGGATTCACATCTAGATCTGGAGAGGTCATTGTGCCCCTTTACTCTTCCCTCATCAGGCCCATAATTGAGTACAATGCCTCATTTGGGATGTACCTTACCCGACACCTGCAGCAACTGGAAAGACCCCAAAAGTACCTCACCAAGAGGATCAAGGGACTCAAACATATGCCATAATGCTGCCCGGCTAACGAAACTCCAGCTCTACTCAGTAGCATACCGCCTATTCAGAGGCGATCTATGCCTGACGTACAAGGCCATGTCCAACACAGAATTAATGGACATGCTCCACCTCAGAAAATCCAAATCCACCAGAGCTACGCGAGCGAGAGATTTGAACCTCAGCAGAGAAATAAATAGGACATGCTGGAGGGACAGATTCATAACCCAGAGGCTCCCTTCACTCTGGAATAAAATCCCAGTCCATGTTAGGCAGAGCCCCTCACTGACTCTCTTCAAGAGAAATCTTGGCGAGTGGATGGGAGATCATAGATTTACCCCGGGGGTCACTTCTGTGTCACTGCTAGACAGAGGTACAGTAAACTAAACCTTAAAATGGGCACATTATACTCATTCCAAGGGGTGGCGAAAGCCAAACACACTCTGGCTAGGCTTATAAATGCCCTAGGGCAGATAGCCTAGTATGAACCTATGAACCATGTGGACAGGGTTTCCCTCAGGGCTAATCCATCCTTTATGCCCAAGGTGGTGTCTAGTGTGGCTCTAAACCAGTCCATTCATTTGCCTACTTTTCCCCTAATCATCAGAATAAAGGAGAAAGGATACTACATTCTCTGGACGTACACAGACAGCTATTTGGACAGGACAAAGCCTCTCAGAAAATCTGACCAGCTGCTAGTTAGCTTTGCTGCAGGGGCAGAGGGGAAGGCCATTTCAAAGCAAACCATTTCCAAATGGATAGCCCATTGCATCCATTTCTTCTACAAGCACCATGGAAAAACTACCCCACAGGGGATTAGAACACATTCCACCAGGTCTGCATCTACCTCTATGGCCTTTCTCAGAGGGGTCCCTACCAGGGCCATCCTGGAGCTCTGTACATACTTTCACCAAGCGTTACCATCTGCCTATCTTTTCTAAATCCAGAGCTGGATTTGCCACAGCAGTTTTACAGGGCCTGATTGCTAGCCCTAATGCTCTTTAACTACCTCCAACCTTCCTTAGCTTTGGGAATCAGCCCAAATGTGATGACTGCAACAGTGAAACATGAAGAACATAGTACAGTTGTGTACACTTACCATAAATGTAGATGTTTGAGTGTATTCACTGTTGCAGTCCTGGTTACCCTCACTCCAGCCCCCTGACTTTTCTTGACTTTTACCTTTCCTTCTTGTTTGGCATATATTATATCATGTGTATTTGCTTTTTGTTGGGGGTGTTCCATACCATATAATTGCTTCTTATTGTGGGGTGCACCTGACATTTGGGGCAAGAAAAGCTGATGTAATGGCGTCTGCTGCATGTTTTACACCCCTGACAACCTGACATCATGAAAGAAGCGACAGCATCCGACGCAGAAATCCGAAGACTCTGGTGTTCAGGTCGGCTGAGGGCTACCTGCAGGCAGATAACCCAAATGTGATGACTGCAACAGTGAATACACTTGAACATCAACATTTATGGTAAGTGTATACAACTGTACTTTTTGTCAGTTTAAAAGTTAAAAACTTGGTAAAACATCTTTTTCTGTGGAAAAACTGTGTTTATTTCACTTTTGGGCTGGCAAAGTGTATTAAATTGCTTTTTACTGGGGAAAATGTGGCTTTTTGGGTCTTTGAAGGTTTTTACTGACTCGTGATGCTTAGTTTTCTGGAAAAGAGGCACCATTTTCGTCTTGACCATGGAATGAACTACTGGTCCCAGGGTCAGTCTTTAGCCTCAAAAAGAAAAATTTAAGCAAACATCCTTGGGCCACCATAGCAGGCTAACCTGCAGGGTGGTGACTCTGCTGTGGCCAAAGCTTGTTCCTGAGATCACTTATCTTTTGGCCTGGATCCCTTTGGTATAGCACCTACGGTCAATGTGGACCAGAGGGTTAGCCACATCCACTGCAAATGTTGGGGTCCCCTCACTGGGAAGGAAGAGCCACTCTTGTAGGTCTTGGGAGAAGGGCAGGGAAGACCCCCCCCCTCCCATTCAGTCATAATGTTGTGCTTATCCCTGGGGAAGCTGTTGCTGCCATTAGGAAACCTGTTGCCCAGTCTTCGTCAAAAAAGAACAGAAAAGATAAACATTTTTCTACTCCTGCTCAAATCCCTAATTAGTGATCCCTGTTATATGGTAATTTCTGGTAAAATAGAAAAAAAAAAGGATTCCTCTTTTCCTGAAGATGTTAAAGATTCTGAATCTGGAGAGGAAGATGAGTTTTCTCCTCAGATTCAGACTCAGAGGAGAACTTGGTATCCTATTCTCCCTATGAAGGATTCTCTTTCTCTGACACTATTTTCAGAATTTGCCAGTGTTTTCAGTGGGAGACCATGGAGGTTTCTTAGTCCCTCAGAAACTGCAATGAGCTATTATAAATGAAAATTCCAGAACCTTCTATCCCTCCTGTACTCTCCGCATGGGGAGATGTGTGTGTCACTGCCTGCAATTTCGCTGAAAGTCAGCTTGCTGCCCTTAAAAAAGCAAGATAGATTGCATAAATTCCTCAGTCTTTAAAATTTGTATACACTCTTCCCAGACATAACCCAATAGCCATAGCTGTAGTTTATCTAACTATTGCTAAACATTTAGTCAATTTCAATCCATCCCTTTCTGACAAGGATGCTAAAATTATTGATAAGTATCAAGGAAAAATGTGACTGCAGTGGTGGTGCTGCGGTAGCGTTGTCGCCTCACAGTAAGACGTTGTACCGTTCGATTCTCAGCTAGCACGTCTTCTGTGTGGAGGCATACGTGAATGGGGCGTGCCTTCGTTGAAGGTTGTGCATCAAGGCTGGTAACACGGTATGTAAAAATCCACTACCAAACATTAGCGGACCGGAGTTCTGCTGTGGCGACCCCTAACCGGGAAAAGCTGAAAGACACAAACAAATCAAGGAAAAATGTGAATGCTTCAGCTTTGATTTTCACAATTTTGAATTGCCAGGTTCATATGTTAAAGTTCATTCTGACTAATTATGAAAGAATGAGAAATGTTTTATCTGCAGTTTCTTCTTGTGAAGAAAAATCTGCTTTTAGTGATTGTTTTTTTCATTTTACACGTCACAACTCATTGTTTAAAGTGCGTGTATGTTTCTGTAGATACATCCAGAGCTATGGCCACTGGTACTGTGTTGAGGTTTGCCAGGTTGCTTTCTCAGAACCTTCTAAAAGATGTAAAGGTTATCAAAAAAATGTGATGATGGGGTAAACAGATTTAGAAAATCTCAGATTTTTTCAGCCCTCCGCTTACAAATTTTCCACAGGATTCTTTGCCCCTCACCCAGTTTTGGCAAGAAACAAAATAAACAGCAGTCAGCAAAATGCTGCTAAATAAACATTAAACAAATGGTATGGAGGTTCCAAAAAGAAAGCAGGAACCCCCCCAAAAAAGAAAAAGGGCAGTCAAACATGTCAGAATAACTATTTACGGGACAATGTCCTCCCCTCCCACCCTGGCATTTCGTTTATCCCTGCCAGGAATTGCAGAAATTGTAACTTTCCATTTCTGTCTTTGTCAGCAAATAGTTTCAAACAAATGGGCTCTGAAGATCTCATTTTCAGTTCTCTGCTTTACTGTTTGGACTGTCTACTGCTCCAAGAGAGTTCACAAAGTTACAGCTCATTGCAGGTTAGAGGTTATCCACATTTTTCCATAATTAGTTGACTTGTCTTTGCAGGGATGTGTATTAATTCATTGAATGACCATATCTTCAAATGGTGTTTCACTGGTAATGCCGTTCATCGACCCCCCCCCCCTAATTATATATACCAACTCAGAGATTGCACTACAGTGGATAGAGGGCAAATTTCCTTATCCCTACCTTAATGCGATCTCAGTCAGAATGATTCAACAAAATGGGAAATTGCCATTTAAAGATGTGGTTGTTCAATGAATGAATGTAGATCCTTTTGAGAGAATATCTCTCTTTGGGTGAGAGATCGCTTACACAACCTGGGTTTCCAAGAGCACATATAGTGTTTTGAACTCCATCACATGGGATTGTGTTCCTGAGGTGTCTGCTAGAAACCTCAGTACAAATAGCTTTTCTTCCACAGAAAAGAACAGATCTATATCCATATCTGTTTCAGTGGTTTTCCTTTTAAACTTCAGGTACTGCAAGGGAATGCCTCAGGATTCTAGGACACGTGGCTTCTATGATTCTCTTGATACCCCCTGGTAAGACTCCCCATGAGAACGATACAGTGGTGTATGAAGTCTCTTTGGTCCCGGTCCCAGCACCACCACCCATTTTTTTTTTCAACTTCCAGTTCAGACAATACCACAGTGATGTGATATATCTACAAGCAGTTGGGAACCAGGTCTTAACTCCTATGCAGAGTAGCCATGGATATTGCAAAGACAGCACAATCTCACTCTACAGACATCTTAACATTCCGTCAGAGCAAAGTTGTGTGGCAGACAAGCTGAGCAGGACAAAGGCAGACCCTCATGAAGAGAAGCTAGATCGGGGGGGGGGTCTTCCAGAAATTAATCCATCTGCTGGAGTTCCTCAAGTATCCCTTTTTGCCTCCTCTCTGAACAATCAGCGGGCAAAATTCTGGTCCAGGACTCCATGGAAGGAGGTCTGGAAGACAGATGTCTTTTTTTTTTTTTTTTTTTCCTTAAACAGGAATATTCCTGTATGTTATTCCACCCTTCTACTGATATCCAGAGTACTTCTGAAGATTCAGTAGATCATTGCAGTGACTCCCTTATAACCCAGGCAACAGTGGTTCTCCGTTATTTTGGAATTATCCAGGGGCATACCATAATTTCTGTTTCAGAATCTAGCTTCTGATGTAAAAACAGGGAGTGTTGTATCCATACCCCAGTCATCTTCAACTGACTGCCAGGATGATAGGGTTTTAATACCTTTTAGGTACCTGTTTACTGAAGATATGCAGCAGGTACGTACAGAGGCAAGAATGCCTACTACTAGAAAATCTTATGTAAGCAAATAGAAGAGGTTTTCTAGTAGGTGCTGTTTCGGCTAATGTTTCCCTGGTTTTACAGTATTTGTGAGAGTTACTATCCTATGGTCTATCGTACTGTTCTTTCAAAGTTCTTTTATCTGCCAGTTCAGCATATCTACCCATGGACCCCCCCCCCCCCTTTTCAATGCATTCTTATGTTACAATGTTTTTCTAAGGGGTTTTGCATAACAGACCTCCAGGAAAGCCAGTGGCTCCTCCTTGGGATCTTACTTTTTGTTAGAAAAGCTAACACTTGCTCAGTTTGAAACAGATCATCTAACTGACTTGAGGCTCTTAGCATGTAAAACTGTTTTACTGATTGCTCTGATCTCTGCAAGATGAGTAGCTGATTTGCATGCTGTTGTGGTCGGTCACCATATCTCATTTTTCACAGGGACAGGGTTTCTTTGAGAACTAATCCTACTAAGTTTACAGCTCCTGGACCCTTTCCCTTCTACCTCCCAAATTAAGTAAGCTAGGGTAATCTTACCCATGCAGCTTAGGCTCCTGCAGCAGTGATCAGAATGATGAACACAGTACAAGTTATATAATGAAACTTAGTACAACAGTGTATGTTCAAATGATTACTGCTATAGTATCCATCCGTCTTACTTTTGTAACATTTTATTTTGCCAGTGTGTGGAAATTCTTCTCTTTTTACTCATAGCTATGTCCTCTCAAGGTTCAGCCTCCCTTTCTCAGTTGGTATGAAAGCTCTGAAGGGCTTGGCACCCAAACCAGTCTTTTAGACAGCACAGCTTGAGATGTTTAATGGTTTGGGCTTGTGGAAGGTGCCCTGAAGCTTTGGAAGCTGTTATATTCTTGGCTGGATATAACTCATATAGCTTAGGCTACTGCAGCAGTGCTCATTCAAACATCTACTGTTATGGTAGTTTTCTTGCACAACTATAATTTACCTTTTTTTTCTATATTTTGTCAGTTGTGTAGAGCCATCTCTGAATTTTCTCCAGCTGTTGGTCCCAGGTTTGTTGAGGTATCTTCAGTCATCTAACTTTTTTGCTTTTTTCCATTCCTCCTGATTTGTTGTCCCATCTTCTCTCTCTGCTTTTGCATCTCTTCCTGCTGTTCTCTTTCTGCAGTATCCTCAGAGCTAGTGCATCCCTTTCCTTTACCTTTCCATTTTACTGTTTTAATTTTTCCTAAGTTATTTATACTTTTGTGCCCACCTACTGGATTTGAGCCTATTTGTTTATTTGCACTGGCAAAATTGCCTACCAGATGTACAAGAGCAAGCTATCATGGAGGCAGCCATGAAGGTATTTTCTGCCTTTGCCAGGATCCTGGCAATGAGGACCTTCACAATGGCTCTGGCTGACATCTTGGACAAGAGAACAAGCTACCTGTTTCACAGGAGAGGCCCACGGTGCTTTCCCCTTGCAAGTACATAATCCTGCGCACTCACTGGAAAAGCGAACACCAAGCTGTGGCTTGTTAAACTGAAAGCCTGCCAAGTATGATCATTTGCATTGCTGGCTCTCCTTCTGTGTTATGCCTCAATATGTCCAGCCAGTGTACCAAATCGTAGATCCCTGTTCCTGGAGTGCTGTATGTCTGGCCTTAGACCTAGACACAAAGATGTAGACTACATGCTGGTACGTAAGGAATGTATGAATAAAAGAATTCTTAAAAATTCTTTGTAACCTTGGTACTAGTCTGAGAAGCAAAAGAAACTTCAGTTGAAGCTTGGTATGTCAGCTTTTCAAAAAGTTTCAGCTACTTTAGTGAAGGACAAGCTTAGTACCCCAGTGGGGGCACCTCCTTATTGTTGATTTTTTCCCCCTGAAATTTTAAAGTTTTTTTATGTCATCTAAGAGACTGAAATGCCTGTGTGATAGATCCCTTATAAGGATAGACACACACCCAGTGACTATATTTTGTTTAGGGTCTGACTGTAATACTAAGACTAACTGTTCCATCTGCCAGACTTTTGTTTCAAGAACACTTAGAATTTTTTTGTCTTCTCTGAAAATTTACTTACAGAACAAATGCTTTCAGGCTTTTGCTGAAGTCATCATGTATTCAGATGGCCCCACCTTGGACGTCTGTTCCCATTGCCAAAAAGAAAGTTAAGAAGTTGAAAGAAGATAATACATAATTCACTTCTTTGTTGAAGTTGGAGTCTGACATCTCTAAGACTGTTGACAAGCCCACAGAAAAATGACATCTTGGCCAGTTCCCACTGTTAAGACCACTTTGGAGGTTGCCATAGAGTGATGATCTGGCTTGTCTCATCTGACCAGTCTAACTGTCTAGGCCATGAAGGGAGAACCTAAAATGGTGGTCTCAGATGGCTGGATGGTGTTCCACAGATACTTTATAGGATCATAGGAGGCTCCTAGGCTAATATCTCTAGAGGTTTTTAAAAATAGCCATTTATACCCCAATTTTCCCATTTATCACTGACTAGAGCAGCTTTGATATATGCTTTTGCCTTAGGGCATCTACAAGCTGTCCGTATCCAGATAATTTTCCATGACTCCATGCAAGAAGGTCTGGAAGACGTATGCCTTTTCTTTTCCTTGAGTAGGTATGTACCTGTATGCTTTTCTACTTTTTCCACTGATGTCTAGGGTACTTCTGGAAGATTCAAAAGGAATCCCCCAAGATCATTGCAACGATTCCCTTCTGGTCCAGGCAACTGTGGTTCTTCCTTTTTTTGGAAATGGCCAATGGCAGTTGCCACAAGCTTTTCTCATACAGTGGATCTACTCGCACATGAATGAGTATCTGATGCACCTCGACATCAGTCAACTTCAGTTGACGGCGTGGATGATGGTTCCTTCTAAGCACCTGTTTACTGAAGATGTGCCCAGGTGCTGTTGGGGCAAGAAAGCCTGATATTAGAAAATCATATATTAGCAAATTGACATGGTTTTCTGGTTAGTGCAGGGTCAAGGCACATTCTACCAGGGTATTGACTTCATCTGTGGCTTTTTGGAAAGGATTGGATTTTGGAAGTATTCTAGAAGCTGCTGTTGGTCCTCTGTATATACTTTTACAGAGTACTGTAAGTTTAATTTCTTCTGTAGGTCCAGATCAGGCTTTGCTAGGACCATTCTTCAGTAGCTCCTGGACTCTTCTTCCACTTCCCAAATGTAGTTATCTATGTTAATCTACCCATATAGCTACTGTTGCAGTGATCAAGTGATCACTGCTGCAGTAACTGTTCCCATGTGGTGATGTCAGTCTCGTCTTTATTTTCACTGATGGGTTGGATGTGATCCATCAGATCCATCTCAGCTTGGTACAAAAGCTGGAGGCATTCAGCAAAGCTTGTGAGCATTCTACTTTACCCATAATGCAATTCCCTAACACCCTCTGATCTCATTTGCCAGCCTGCGAAAGATGTGGTTCTCAAGCAAGCTCTGGACTAAGTGCTTTTTTCTTTGTCAATAATACCTTTACAAATTTAAAATTTAAAAAAAGTCTTTAAAATTTATAGTCAAAGCTTGTTTAGTTTTTCTTTATTATTTGTTAATTTCCTTACCAGTTTTCTGCCTGTCTGAGTGTGAGTGGTATCCCCTCCTCTTTAGCTATGAACATCCTTTTAAGTTAGAGGACATTCCTTTCCTCCTTAAGCGAGTTTTCTTCTTTCCCATTCATCATCTGTTTAAGTTAAAGGATGTTTTTTTCTATTAAAAAAAAAAAAAAAAAAGTAAAAAGAACACTTATTTTTCTCTTAGCATCTGTTTAAGTTAGAGGGTGTTCCTTCGGGTGTCTGAGTGCGTGTGTGCGCTAACTTTTCGATATAACTTACCCTTCTCTTTTCCTAGCCATTATGTCTCAAAAACAAAAAGGGAAACCTCTTAATTTCAAAAAATGCGAGCAGTGTGGAAAGATGCCCTGAGTGATTCACATAGTGTGTGTAATGCCTGGGGTCTATGCATCTCCAAGAATCATGCTCCATTTGCCATGGTTTCAGTCAGAGGGCTGTTATGGAACAAAGGAAACAACTCATATTATATTAAAGGGACTTTTTAAGACCCCTTTTTCTGAGGTGATTTCTCCGGAGTCTGCAACTTCTTTAAAGTATGACAAGTCTCACAAACCTGCGTCTTCAGCTTCGAAGTCTTCCTCAGAGCCAAAAGGGAATGCTCCTAAACTCTCTGCTCAAACATAACCTTTGGAGCAGTCAGTCATGACTGGATCCAGGAGTTCGTCCAAGCAGCTTAAACCCTCTGCTCCAACCTCTTCGGCACCCACCAAATTCAGGTATCGGAGCCATTCTCCATCTTTGGAACTAATACCCTCTCAGCTCCCATCTCCATTTTTGACTAAATCAAGATCTCCAGCCCTATCTACTTGGGCTACCAGGAGTTTGTCTGAAGATGATGTGGATAGGGTAGTGCAGAGGCTTTTAAAGACTCTGGCCTTGGCCAAGTTATTACTAGATCAGAGCCCAAAGGAATTTGATCTGACAAAGTCCTCCCCATCGGCGCCTGCTCCTCCTCCGATCCATCTCCTAGTTTCGGAGATGGGAGATTCAGATGTCCAGTTGGTGTCTGATCCTAGACCTATCTGTTCTTCAGACCTGACATCTACAGTGAGTATTTCTGCTCAGTCAGAGAGGGAGACCTCTAGAGCAGACACTCCCCAGCCGGAACCACAGAGTGGGTTGGGATCTCTCCAGATCCAACCCTGCCTCTGAGGGCTTTGATGTGGGTGAGTTTGGATCCTACCTCTGCCTCTGAGCTTCTCTCTTCTGTGCCGGAGATTCCTTTGGCTCCGACAACCCTTTTGTCGAATCCAGGGTGTTCTTCGGAGCAGGGACAGAGTCCTTTGAGGTTATGAGGAGGGTAATGACTGTATCCCAGTCTCAGACACAGTCTATCCCAGATCTTCCTCCCATTTCTGGGCTAGTGGCTTTCTCTGCTCTTGTACCCTCTCCACAGAACTGCAGAGACCTCGGGCCTCAGGAGGTCCAGCAAGGGACCCCCTTCTCTTCTGAAACTTCCCCAGACTACCCCACTGAGGAAGTCCCTTGGAAGAGGGTATGCAAGAGGAAGCATCTTTACTCCCCAGAGGAGTCCATCACATCAGATACAGACCTTGATGACAAAAGGGTCCCTACGGTCACCTCCTGAAGATGTCTCCTTTGGTGACATCCTGGAAATAATAAAGCAGAGAGGTGACTGGCAGTCCATATCCCCTTCAGCTGAGGAGTCTGTATACCTAAAGGCTTTCAAGTTTCGCCCCTCTACCTCTTGGGTGACTCCTACTTCCAATGAGCTTATTGATTTAATCTCTTGGAAGGCTTGGAAGACCCCAGACTCCATAGAGCCGACTCCTAGGAGGCCAAATAAACACTTTACTACCCCTAAGGGCAAACTTTTTCTGAACAAAAGTGTAGAAGTTGATGCTGTGGTCGTGGCGGTAGCCACTAAAAAGGAACTATCTAAGACCATTTCCTCTAGCTATCCTCTGAATAAAGATTCCAGGACTGGGGATAGGTATGGGAAACACTTTTTTTCGTCAGCAATCTTTGCCTTATGGTCACTGAACTGCTTGATCTGTTTTACCAGATTACAGAGGGACCTGTTGAAAGAACTGTAAGACTCCCTCCAAGGAGCTGTAGCTGATGCGGTGGCAGATAGTCGCCGCTCAACTCGCCGTTTTCAATTCGGTTGTGAACTTATCCATGAGACTCGTATTGTATTCAGCAGATGGAACAAGTAGGGCGGGCAGGGTCAGGTGTCTCTTGGGGAAACAGGCCTAGCTGCACCTTTGCAGTTTCGCAGAGCCCTTCAAGTCTTCCTTTATCAACGCCCCTTTTGATGTCTCCTCTCTTTATGGGCCCAAAGTAAAAGAAATGCTCACCAGATATGAACAGCTAGGCAAAACCTTGTCTGCAGTTGGAGTACATTTTTCCACACTTGCTAGACAATTTCCCAAAGGTCAGAGAGGTAGTGGGAAGATGTGGTTCAGAAAAATCACAGAGGACTTTCCAAGACACACAGGGTGAAAGTTCCTCTAGAGCAGGAGTGTCCAGCCCGCGGGCCGCATGCGGCCCTCAGAGCTCTTCCATGCGGCCCGCGACCCTTAAATTTAAATTTAAAATTAATTTCACTTTTTTTCCGTGTCCGCGTAGTTTTGCTCTTCTGCGCATGCGCCAACTTTCTTTTTTTTATGTTTTTTCCATACCAGCGTCTTTCCGCTGGTATGCTTATCTTAAAACACCGTTCGGGTGATTTTTGTAAAGAAAAGCTGCAGGAAGGAGCGCGATCATAGCGTAGCCTTAGAGAGAGGATTTATTTAGTTTATTTCGTTGTGTACACACCGACTACTACACTACAACAAAGGTAAGTTACAAGAGGAAGGCTCAGCTCGCCAATAATTAATTTAAAGTAAATAGCAATAATTTTCCTAAATGTGGTCTTCAAAGATTTGTATGTGTGTGTGGACTCCAGCAATGAAGATCTGTTCACCAGGTTATTTACTATAAGTCAAGGGATTTAGGTGTAGCAAGTTCCTTTATCTGTCATGTTGGCTTTTATACTGTATTTTACATGTTTACTTAATGTTTGTGCAACTTTTTATTAATATGGATTTGTGTACAGAAGCAGATGAGGTTTATAGCATGGCCATGTATCGTCTCTAGGAGAGGTCATGTCTTCTGTAAAGAAACAATCCTAAGATATAGTTGGTTTCCATCTTGGGAGCCCCCCTCCCCATGTTTTAGACTAGGCAGTGAAGTAGTCATGACAGCAACTGGAAGTGATCTGGACCGTGGTCAAATGTTAACTTCTGTGTTTTTTCAGGCTTTCTGCAGTTATTTCTTCTTCGCTGACAAGGAATAGTGAATGCATTTAATGGATTCGGAAAATCTTTGTATGTCCTGATTAAAGACTATATCACTTGAAACGCGTTAATTATGTAATTTTAAGTAATATAATTTAAATTTTGTTACATTAAATGTGGAACTTAGCGACATTAATTACATTGTAATTAAATGTGTCAGCACAGTTAATGAAGTAGGAAAGGTGTATATAAATTGTTTTTGTTATTAAGTAGACACGTTTTAGCTTATTGATAACTTACTGGTAATTATTCTTTCATTCAGTAACAGTCCATGCCATAGGCACTGTGCATTGTCCTTAATATACAAGCTATGAATAGCAACTGTGTGTTTGCAGGGACACTTAAAAATGAACCAGGGGTAAAGTTTTAATGAGTTTCAGTGCTAAAGTCTGCAGTGCCTACTATAAATGCCATCTCACCCTGATTTTCACTCAAAATGCTGATCTGGCCTTCCTGAGGCCACCTAAAGCAGTCAGTTTGGGGAAAAAAGGTGGCAGAGTACACTTGATAACAATAATTTAGAATTGTAGACTACTTTTACTTAAGAACATGCATGATAATTTACATTTTCTTATTAGTAGCATTTGTTAACTTGGTAGAATATTTTGTAGTGTTGCTCATTGTTCATTACTATTTCTGGATTTGTCACTGATTTGGGTGTAAGGATTGAAAGCTATGCTGTGGACATTATGCTGCATGTGCTGTTTTCTACCTTGGACAGTATGGTACTTTTAATTACTGAAGCAAGTATGGCACTGCTTTGAGGTGAGCATGGTGTGGGTTTGAGGAAGATTGGCAGTACAGATGGACAGCTTTTTGACTTATTTTATTAATTATTCTGGGAGTGGTAGAGTGATGAGGTCCTTTTTGTTGTGGTGTTCATATATCACAAAGTTATCTGCCATGATTAATTGTTCCTACAGCCTTATTTGATGTGACCTGAATATTCCTGACTTTTGTTTACTAACAGACAGTGACATAGAAGAATTGCTGGCCTTTCACTCAAAGCAGATAAAAGTTAAATTAAACAAGCATAAAGGGATGCCCAATTGCTCACCTCTGGAGGCAGTTGGGGGACAATTGTCTCTGCACCTTCATGCTTGGCAAAAGATAAATGACAGATGGATGCAGGACACAATATCCAAGGGTTATATTATTCCCTTCTCCATCCCCACTGCAGTAAACCAGTTCCAGATGTTCCACCCAGTCAAAAGGAACAAGAAACCTTAGAAATTCAAGAGTTGCTAAGAATAAACGTTATCCAAGAAGTCCCCGCAGACCAGAGAGGATTTGGAATTTACTCAGGGTCCCAAAGAAAACGGGGGACTTGGAGACCCATTTTGGATCTCCGCATTCTGAACAAATCTGTGAAAAAGACCAAGTTCCGAATGGTGACCATACATTCAATACTTCCATTCTTGGAAAAAGACAATTGGATGTGCTGTATAGACCTTCAGGATGCATACTACCATATAGGAATGGAAAAGCGATCTAGAATGTACTTGCACTTCTGGCTAGGAGCCAGTCACTTCCAGTTTTGAGCTGTGCTCTTTGGTCTCAGTACAGCCCCTGAGTGTTCACCAAATGCATGGCAGTAGTGGTGGCTCACCTGAAATGTCAAGAATTCCGGGTGATTCCATATCTGGACGACTGCCTCGTAACTGCCCTGACCAGGCATCTTCTGCTGCAAACCAGGGACTATACTCTACAACTCTGTTCTTTCCTAGGGATTACCATAAATTATGAAAAATCTGCTCTCAAGCCATGTCAGAGCTTGGTCTTTATAGGAGCAGAAATAGACACAACAACAGCAAAAATTCCACAGCACAGAGTAGACAACTTTCGACATTATGTAAGACTGTTTATAAAAAAGAAACGAGCTTCTGCCAAACTAGTTCTCCAAGTACTAGGCAAAATGGATGCTTCAGCTGTTCTAATCCCTCTAGCTTGTCTCCACATGAGAAACCTTCAATGGTTATTTTCGACACAATGGTCAGTTCTAGAACTTTCAATGACACAAAAGCTCATGATAACCGATTCATGCAAAAATGGTGAGAGCAGTGGTGAATTCATTCACCTCTGGTATCTCAGGGCTGTCACTTTATACCCCCCCCCAACCCCAAGCCACGGTGACCACGGATGCTTCCCATATTGGGGGGGGTCATTTTCTGGGGAAGATGATTCAAGGCATCTGGGATCAACACTAGGCTCATTTGCACATAAATGTCCTGGAGAGGAGGGCAGTACTTTTGGCGTTGCAAGCATTTCAAGACTCTATCCCTCTGGGAATGATAACAATCTAGTCAGACAACATGTCTGTGGTCTGGTACATAAACAGGGGGAAACTAGGTCTTACCCCCTTTGTCAAGATGCCCTGAGGGTCTGGCAATGGGCAACAGCTTCTAACTGCTTTCTGATAGCAACACACATTCCGGGGAAGTCCAGTGTAATTGCAGACAAATTGATCAGAGCCATATTATGGCCTCACGAGTGGTCCCTCAATCAAACTGTCGCGGAAGAGATCTTCCAAAAATGGGGTCAGCCTTCCTGGGACCTCTTTGCTTTGCCCACCAATTCCAAATGCAGCAGCTACTTTGCCCTGATTCCCCCCTCCATGGGAGTCACCAAAGGATGCACTTGTTTACGATTGGCTCCCAGGACTTCTTTATGCCTTTCCGCCAGTTCCTCTAATTTCCAAATTTCTGCAGAAAGCAAAGGTGTTGAAGAGGACAGTGATTCTAATTGCCCTCCATTGGCCTCGACAAATTTGGTTCCCCTTCCCCTAGCCTCATGTTTGGGATGAACCATGGATTCCGGATCCTGTTCCAGACCTTCTGACTCACCCGACAGGAATGGTTCATCCCAATCTGAACAATCTCAAACTAACATCTTGGCTTCTCCAGTTCACCTGATTGCCAGGTTTCCTTCCCTTTCCTCTTAGGGGTAAATACATTTTGTTATCTTCCCATAAGTCATCTACACGTAAACTGTACAAAGATGGAAGAGATTTGTTTCATGAGCAAACAATAATCAAATAGATCATTTTACTGTGCCCATACATTCTGTTCTAGAATTTTTGGCTAAGCTTTTCAGTGAGGGTGCTGCAGCAGCCACTATTAGAGTTCAGTTGGCAGCAGTTTCAAATTTTCATATAGGAGAAAATGGTTTAGTGGTATCATGTCAAACAGACTTTGTAATGGATTCTTGAAGGGAACAATGATTTTAAGACCCCCATACAAAAAACTCTTCCCCACCTTCGGATCTGAATGTATAGTCAGACATTATCTGTCATCCGTTTGAGCTGTCTGCACCCTGTGATTTGAAATATCTTTCTTGGAAGACTCTCCTCTTAGTGGTCATTACCTCAGCAAGGAGAGTTTCAGAATTACAGGCTTTATCTGCCAAGCCACCTTATCTGGTATTTCATAAGGACAGAGTCTCTTTGTGCACCAACCACTCATTTTTGCCCAAAGTTGTGTATGAAGGTAACCTCAATCAGTCTATTGAGTTACCTTTATTCTTCCCAAATTTCCAAAATAAAGGGGAATATTCATTACATCTAATGGACATTCATAGGCAGTTACGTTTCTATCTACACAGAACTGCAGAATTCAGACAATCAGATCAGCAATTTGTTTCTTACTCCGACATTAAGAAAGACCTACCAGTATCGAAAGTTACCTTATCCAAATGGCTTTTGCAGTGTATTTCCTACATTTGTAGTTCTAAGAACAAAACTTTCACTACCCCTGTTAAAGCTCATTCCACTAGAGCGATTGCTACTTTGGCAGCCTTTCTAGCTAGGCCGCCTTTGGATAATATCTGTGCTGCAGCAACATGGGCTAAACCTCATACATTTATTGTTCATTACAAAGTAGATTTGGCCTCCAGGAATAGAGCATCTTTTGGTTCTGTGGTTCTGAGGAATATTTTTTCAATAGCCACCCAAGAATTAGGTAGCTTGGGACATGGTCCCATCAGTGAGGATAAAGGCGAGATTGACAATATCACATAAAGAAGTTAGGTACTTACTGTAATGTTCCATGATTGTTATCCATCTCGACCTTTATTCTCACCACTCACTCTCCATACCCCCTGCCAATAGTCTTAGAAGACCGAGTAGCACTAATTGGATATTGTAGGACTTTATAGCCTCAGTAACAATCCCTTTTTGTTAAGCTGTAAAAGCTTTACCTCTAATATGAGTTATAAGGGGAAAACAAGACCTGAGGGAGTTAGGGAATTACATTATGGGTAAGGTAGAATACCCACGAGCTTTGCTGAAGGCCTCGAGTTTTTGTATCAGGCTGAGACAGATCCAATGGATCGGGTCTAACCCATCAGTGAGAATAAAGGTCAAGATGGACAACACACATGGAACACTATGGTAAGTACATAACTTTTTTCCTTCACCCCACTTGTTTTTTGGTGTGTGTTTTATTCCAGGGTGTGGACATTTATTCATTGTTGTTCCTGGCATCATCCTTTCAGGGCTCAGCCTCCCTCTCACCATTAGTAGGAAAGCTCTGAAGGGCTTTGCAACCAAGCTTGTCTTTCAGTCAGCTCAGCTCGAGCTGCCTGACAGTTTGGGCAAGTGGAATGTGCCGTGAGGCTTTGTAAGCTGGCTGGCTGATGTATTTCTTCGCAGGATGTAACCCATCTAACTAAGGTTACTGCAGCAGTGATTATTCAAACATCTACTGTTATGGTAAGTTTTACATCCATAACTGTACTTTCCATTTACTATTAATTCATCACACTGTTGGGTGTTCCCCTTAAGGTTGCATGTATCAAAAAATTCCTTATGGTACTTGTTAAGGAGGAAGTCCCTGGCTTCCTAATCAAAGTTTTTCTGTCTGGTTCTTCTCATATAGTTTCTTTAGAAACATCCAGAAAGCAGAAACATAACACCAAATATATTTCATATCCTGTTGTCCATACTCCCAGTGGTCTGCAACAGGAAGTGCAGAATTTTTCTCATGGGCTTTTTAAAGCCCTTTTGGCTTTAAAAATTCCACAGTTCTTTTCTCCTATTCATTATAGTCCTTAAGTAAGGAAAAAGACAAGGCACTTCTTTTGAAGATTCTTCCTCAGAATCAAATTGTGAGAATCTGGACTACTTAGTCTCAGTTGTATTCTACTCCTGCTTTTGAGTCAGAACCCAAGGATGCCTTATCCGCACCCCCAAGAAGAACTTTCTTTTGGGGACACCGTACAAAAGATGATGCAGCATTTTAACTGGGGCATAAATAGATCTCACAGTCTCTAAAAAGTATTTATTGCATATGGATATTCCCAAGCTTTCTTTGGTACCCCATGTCTCGGAAGCTTTGGCAGACACTTTTCTTGCAGCTTCTTGCAGCTTCTGTAGCACTAGGGTCTCTGCTTCCTGCACCTAAAAAGCCTGATAGGTACTAGAAAGTCCCTGACAGTTACAAATAGCTGTAGAAGTATCCCTCCTTTGGTCCTACAGTTATTTATACAGACTCTGACAATCCTTTGAAACATTCATCATCCTGTGCCTCACAGAATGATAAGAATAGTAGAGCTATAGACAAGTGCGAAAAGAAAGTTCATGCTTCGGCTACTTTAGCATTCCTTGCCATTAGTTATCAAACCCTTCTGATTGTGTTCCTGGTTATTTCATTTTGATTGTATGTTTAAGATTATTTCTAACCTCTCTGACAGTGATTCTGCTTTGCAAAATATGATGTTCTTCGTGTTTCACTGTTGCAGTCATTACATTTGGGTAATCTGCTGGCAGGTTGCCCTCAGTCGGCCTGAATTCCAAAGTCTTGGGTCCTGCGTTGGTTACTGTCTTCTTTTCCATGACGTCAGGTCGTCAGAGGTATAAACCATGCAGCCGACGCCATTTTCTTTCGTCTTTCTTGCCGCGCAGTGCCCAAAGTAGAAGCATTTCACAAGTGCTGGTCGGCCGACTACTGAAATATTTGCGTTTGAGTTTCAGAACCGAAGTCTTCAATAAAGCTAAGTACCCCGTTGGGGAAACTTTTTTCTTGCTTTTTACCGATGTCAGAAAAAGTTAATAATTGTATTACTTGTGGGAAGCAAATACCTCATAAGGATTTCCATTTATACTGTATTCTTTGTCTAGGCCCCGACCACAACATGCTTGGCTGTCTGATTTGTGCTAGATTTAACCAATGCACTATTAAGCATCGGTATATTTTTGCATCTAAGTATTTTGGAAACAGATTTAACTACCCAGAGATGTCGTCGGATAGCATTCCGACTACCGGAGTACATAAAAAACGCAAAGAAAAGGACAGAGAAAGGCAGTCGAGATCCAAAACCGACTATGAAGCTTCTCCTAAGCCAGTCGCCGGTTCGCCGGTACTCAGTGAGGTGCTTTCACAGCCCCTGATACCTGCTACCTTCGAGTCGCAGGCCTCTACCGACACCCAGGTGGAGTCAGGCATATGCCGCAAGATACTCAAGGTATTGGACCGACAGATGTATCTCCCTCAGATGGGTCCGGAGCTGCTGAGCAAGCACTGACTTCTGAGGGTGTATTCAGACCTCAACATTTTTACATCAAACCGACGAAAGCTGCAAAACCAAAGGTAAAGACACCTTCTAAAACTAAAAAACCAACGCCTGAGCCACGTGCACAGTTCTCTATGTCTAAAAAACAGATGATCAAAATGGCTGAAGACCTTATTACCTTGATCAGGGGTACCCATCCCCCTCCAGATATATGGCCTAGGCAAGATACTGACTATGAATCTTCTATTCAGGTTTCTGTTTCTTCTGATTCCTCTTCTGATCAGGAATTATCTTTAACTCCCTGTGAGGATTCTGATGCTGAGGAGTCTGTTCCATCTGCATCTCCTTTTGAGGATTATTCATTTGGAGAAACCTTGCATACTTTGAGGGAGCATTTTCACTGGGAGAGTCAAGACTTCTCAGAATCAAAAAAGAGGCTCAGGGATTTCTTCCTCCTCCCTCAGCACAAGCCTTTAGCCATTCCCCCTGTGTTAGACATTGTGGATGATGTTTTTTCGGAGTCAAGCCTGACCCCTGACTCTTTACCTCCGTCTCCCTGACTCTCATATATTTTTATTTAGAAACCTTGCTGCTGATCCTGAAACTATTTCACAGGGTCCTAAGGGAGTTAAGGCCTCAACAGCAAAAAACCCTACCCCCTCTGACAGAGATTCCAGGGCGCTGGACAGATGGGGGGGGGGGGGAGGTTTATACATCTGCAACCTTGGCAATCAGGGCCTTAAACTGTCAATTTCATATGCTTAAGTACCAACAACATGTTATGGGATTGCTGAAACAGAAAATTATGTTGATTTCAGAATGTGCAGAAAATAAGGAATTGCAGGAATTATTGCATGCAGCTGAACAAGTTGGAAAGCATACTTTGCAATGTGGTTTTGATTCTTTAGAGGCCTCCTACAGGGCCGCAGTTACTGGATCTGTCATTAGGAGACATGCCTGGTTAAAGGAACAAAATTTGCCTGATCATGTTAAAGCTAAATTACTAGATGCACCTTTACAGCATGATTCTCTGTTTGGAATTAAGGCAGAAGGGGTTTTAAAGA
Source organism: Protopterus annectens (assembly GCF_019279795.1). Taxonomy (NCBI): domain Eukaryota; kingdom Metazoa; phylum Chordata; order Ceratodontiformes; family Protopteridae; genus Protopterus; species Protopterus annectens. Next base: position 1,051,381,138 of record NC_056725.1, on the reverse strand, counting down.
AAATGGAAGACAAAGCTAAGTCTATGCAAACTGTTAAAGATTTCTTACAAGTACAGCCACCTAGATTCAGTATACACTGGCCTACAAAAAATTGGTCCTTTCCTGTGTCAGACAGAGCTCAGAGGGGCAAATCCAGACGCCCCAAGGGTTCTGGGTACCAGGCTCAAGACCCACAGGTCAAAGCAATGGGGTGCATCCACCTCCAAATCTGGAGGAGATAAAGCGCAAACCTACAGAAAGCAATCCCAATGACTTCCCTCTGCACTTATCTTTTGGCAGCACCCATAGGGGGAAAATTAGCACTTTTTGCTCAAAATTGGCAGTTAATAACATAGGACAAGTGGGTACTGAACATCGTATCACAGGGATACAGATTCTATTTCCACACTCTGCCAATGACAAATGGTTGGCCAGACCTGCCAAAAAACCAATGGACAGAGGCACAGAAACCGGTGACGTCCCCCCATGGATATGGGGGGGCCATTCAGATGGTACCAGAGCAGGAAAAAGGACAAGGTTTTTACTCGACTGTTCTTGGTACCCAAAAAGGACAAGGCCTTGCGGCCAATACTGGATTTATCGATTTTGAACACATACCTGGACATTCCAAAATTCAAAATGCTCACCTTGCAACAGCTTGTGCCCATGCTGGGCAAGAATGCTTAGCTAGTGACTTTAGACTTAAAAGAGGCATACCTGCATGTCCCAATAAGACAGTCGTGCAGAAGATACCTCAGGTTCAAGGCTGGCTTACTGCATTACCAATTCTCTGCACTGCCCTTTGGCTTATCTACTGCTCCCAGGGTCTTTACAAAGTGCCTGGCACCAGTAATTGCATTTTGCAGACAAAGAAGTATTCAGATATATCCTTACTTGGACGACTGTCTCATTCAAGCAGAGAACAATGACACTCTTCTATGACACCTGGCGTTTGTGAAAAGGTTTCTAGCATGCCTAGGGTACGCAGTAAACGAAAAGAAATCACAATTGGTACCCTCTCAAAAGATAACATTCCTAGGTGCAAGCTTGCATACAGCTGCCCAGACGGCTTACTTCACGCCAGACAAACAAAGGCAACTGACTACTTACTTCAAACTGATGGCAACAAAAACCCAGTCTTCTGCAAGACAAATTCTGCAGGCTCTGGGCTTCATGGCATCCTGCATTCTACTAATTCCATATGCAAGACTGCATATGAGGAAACTTTAATGGTACCTAAAAAGTTTATGGAGTCAGCATTCACACAGTCTGGAAACAATGATTCCTCTCATCCCCTGCCTGCAACAGGAGTTTCTATGGTGGGCAAAGGCCTGTCACCAAAACATGGGATGGCCCTTCACTCTACCCCCTGCCAGCCAAACCTTAACAACAGACGCATCAGATTATGCCTGGGGGGCCCACATGGCAGGAAGATGCATTCAGGGCATATGGACACCAAACCAAATGCATCTACATGTCAACCAAAAAGAGATGCTAGCCATTCAAAATGCCCTAACAGCATTCAAGGACTTACTTCATCCAGGAGAACTCCTTATAAAGAAAGACAACACCACAGTCATGTGGTATATAAACAAGCAAGGGGGCATGCACTCATACCCCCTTTGCAGATTAGCCATGGCACTGTGGGACACAGCTTTGACCTTCCAGATAAATCTTCAAGCTCAATTCCTGCTAGGAAAACAGAACACTCTGACAGACAATTTGAGCAGAAACCTTATGGATCCTCACGAGTGGAAACTAAATCCACAAGTATTCAGCATGATAACAGAGAAATGGGGCAGCCCAGACATGGATCTATTTGCCTCTCCTCAAAATTATCAACTGAAAAGATTCTGCACAAGGACTTATCACAGATAAGCATGGAAAGTGGACGCCCTATCTTTCAGTTGGAAAAACCTGTCAGTTTATGCCTTTCCTTCTCTGCCTCTTCTATCCAGGGTCCTCCTAAAAGTCAGACAAGAGAAGCCAAAGATGATATTAATTGCCCTGAACTGGCCCCGCTAATACTGGTACCAAATCCTAAGGAACTTGTCTCAATACCCAGCTTGGACCTTGCCTCAAAGATCACAACTACTGTCCCAGCAAAACAATCAGATCCTGCACAATCAACTACAGACTCTGAACCTGGCAGCATGGCTAATCATGTAATCATACCGACGACACCTCTCAGTAAAGCTGTAATGGATGTCATTTTGGAAGCCAGAAGGCCTAGTACTAGAAAATCTTATGCTGACAAATGGAAGAGATTTTGTGCTTGGAATCAAGCACAAGGAACTGATACAGCAGAACCACATATTCCTCAGATATTGCAATACTTAACTGAGCTGCTTGACAAAGGCCTATCTTTCTCATCAATCAAAATCCATGCCTCTGCCATTTCGGCTCATTACAATACAGAGCCACCAATCTTTTCTCATCCCTTGCTAAAACAGTCTCTTAGAGGAGCCAAAAACCTAAGGCCTCCTAGATCATCACCTTTACCTGCATTGGGACCTCAGTTATGTGTTGGAAAAGCTCACCCTGCCTCCATTTAAACCAGCTGCTACTGCTGATATAAAGTTCTTATCATGGAAGACAGCACTGCTACTAGCAATTACTTAAGCAAGAAGGGTTTCAGAGCTACAGGCCCTCATAGCTGTAGAGCCTTTTATCATATTTTACCCAGACTCTCTGATGAGTCTCTGAGGACAAATCCTACTTTTATGCCTAAGGTGGTTTCCAGTGTGGCTCTTAACCAAACAATCCATCTGCCAACTTTTTATCCAAATCTGCAGAACAAAGGGGAGAGAATTCTGCATTCCTTGGACGTACACAGACAGTTAAGATTCTACTTGAGCAGGACAAAAACTCTAAGAAAAACTGAGCAATTACTAGTGGCATATGCTGCAGGATCAGAAGGAAAGGCTATCTCAAAGCAGACAATTTCAAAGTGGATAAGCCACTGCATCTGTTTCTGCTACTCACACCATGGTAAAACCTGTGCCCAAGAGCATTAGGTCTCATTCCACCAGAGCTGCAGCAACTTCGGCAGCCTTTCTCAGAGGGGAACCAACCAAAGACATTCTAGAGGCTGCTAATTGGAGTTCTGTTCACACCTTTACAAAGCATTGCCATTTAGCTCTCTACTCTAAGTCCAGGGCAGGCTTTGCCACTGCAGTGCTGCAGGGCCTTATAGCCACACCTAATGCTGATTAGCTCCAGTCTCCCAACCATAGCTTTGGGATTCTACCCAAATGTAATGACTGCAACAGTGAAACATGAAGAACATAGTACAGTTGTGTACACTTACCATAAATATAGATGTTAGTGTGTATTCACTGTTGCAGTCCAGGTTACCCTCCCGCCATCCCCCCTTTCATTCTACAGTTTATCTTTCCTTCTCTATCTTTTACAACCTATGTGGTGTATTTGCTTGTAGATGAAGGTAAAGTTTATATTAATGTTTATGTATATATATATATATATATATATATATATATATATATATATAATATTGCTACCTTTTTGGGGGCACCTGACATCGGGGCCAAGAAAAACTAAAGAAAATGGCGTTGGCTGCATGTTTTATACCCCTGACGTCATGGAAGAGAAGACAGCAACCGACGCAGGACCCAAGACTGTGGAATTCAGGCCGACGGAGGGCAACCTGCCAGCAGATTACCCAAATGTAATGACTGCAACAGTGAATACACTCGAACATCTACATTTATGGTAAGTGTACACAACTGTACTATTTCTTTTGCTTCTCAAGTTGCACATCATTCTATTAAGTGAGCATATGAAGATGCAGATGCCTGTTCTCAGGCTGCCATCACTAGATCTGTGCTTTGGTAACTTTTCCTGGCTTCGACTTAAGTCAAAATTGTCAAAATTACATTTTTGGATGCTCCTCTGGATAAGGACTTTCTGGTTGGACCTCTCATTGTTGCTCTAGTTAACAATCTACACACAAAAATCACCAAAAAGTCTGTACATAAATTATTTGCATGTTTAGTTATGAGTCAATCACTAACAATTTAAGTGCCTGCCATTTTGCCTCATCTCAACCTCCAGGGTGTTAGTCTAGTGAATGGCAGCAGTAAACAGTGTACCAAAGGGTGAGTGGGACCAAGATTTTCCCATAACTGGGCAATTGAATCTTTGCTGCCTCCACTGCAGAGGTGCTGAACCAGCAGTGCTAGTCTCTGACTGTTCTATTGGCTAGAATTTGCAGTTATTGTAGCCAAGTCACTTTATGTCCACCCAGCATATCATTTTTTGGGTTATACCTGAGATACCCAAGCTTTATAAATCCTTCCTACTGGAAGACAAAAATCATATTTCTTCATTTAGATCACTGCTGCAGCAGTCCTGAGCTGCAGAAGGCATCCAGAACTCCGTATCATATTCCCTCCAGACATAGAAAATAGCCATTTGTTAGGAGACATAATGACATTCCCAATATAAAAACAATATTTATTCATGCCATGTTATCTTTTTCTTGCTTCTGTTCATAGTGTATGCATTGATTTCATTTATAGTTGTAGCTCAGCTTGCTTCATGCTGCTCCAGAACTTAAATCAGATAAGTAACCCATTGAGGACTTTTCCTTTTGTTACTTTTGTGGAAGATGTTGCATTTTGGCAGCCTTGTAATCATTACTTAGATGCCTGATTACGTGTAAGAGCCCATCAGTTATTCAGAAAGGTAGACATTCTTGTCATAGGTAGATTTCCACAAAAAGTTTCATACTTGTATATTTTGGCTAGAACACGATGTTGAGAATTCTAGGGTCCATCAAGCATTTACCCCTGAAACTCTGAGAATTAAGCACTGTTCCCTACAAAAGCACTTGAAAGAAGCTTTGGGCCTATGCATTGTCCTACATAAAGCCATCATGTTCTCCCTTAACCGCTGTCATCCACATGAGAAAGAAGCAATCCAAGGAGAAGGTGGAAAGGAATGTGGGTGCATGACTCCAATGTCTGAAGTCCTATTGTTTCTCAAATATATAACTTTGTAAGGTGTTTTCTCAGTCCCTAGGTTGTACATCTCAGATGTGAGAGGCCTCTGACAAAACCGTTGTAGGGTTCATCATACCAAAGGAAACCAGATTGTTTCACCCAGCTGATGAGCATGGTTCAGCTTTCGGAGTAGATATCGCATCATTGACATCCGTGGCTAAAACCCAAATCATAATTAATTCATAATCAAAAGGGGGACAGGCAACCAAATATTCTGGCAAAGGAGGATATAACTGGGCATGAAGTGGAAGACTGAGAATCCCATCCACAGGTTTAGACTTCTAGTGTGAATGTTCGAACTAAAAGGACTTGGAAGCGGAGATACGTATCAGTTGCCACTTGCCTGAAGTTCCCTGCCTATGTCCAATGCTCAGACATCCTGCATGTCCTTACCACCTAGCCTACGACAAGTAGTGGATCTCCTTGGCTCTGGTTTTCTTCAGGCTTTACAGAAATTGCAGTAAAGCTCTGATCCTTTTTTTGACGGGAAACTTTACTGGTAAAAGGAAAAAGAAGCCTTTTCCTAAAAAGGATGGAGGAAGACAATTGTGGGAGTGAGAAGGAACTGAATTACTTTTCCCAAATTTTCACTTGAGTTAAGACAGTGACACAGAAAACAGTGTTTTTTCTGCTTCACCCCCCCCCCCCTCCCCAGAGCATTTTGTGTGGAGCCACACTTTGTAGGATGAGAGTATTTTAATTGGAAAGCCAAGGAGGCATCAGATGTTGATAAAAGGTACTTTGATTTAGCTTGTCTGGATTCCTTTAAGCCTTAGGCTATTCTTCCTGTTTTGAGTGTTCTGGAGGTTGCTTTCCTGACAGCCTCTGAGGAACAAGACAGTCCAAACCATACTCCTAAGAAGCCTAACGGGTTCTATAAGATCTAGGAATCCCATAATTTCCTTTTTAAGAACCCCTTATGGTAGATCCAGTAGTAGTAATTGTGTTCTTGGATTTAGAGAGGGAGGATTCAAATCAGCTGCTGTCCCTGGTATTCTCCCAATTGGCAAAGAAAGCATTGTGTTTGACTAATTTGAGAAGAAAGAATACCTAGCTACCACTCTGGCCTTCGGGGCATTACATATATGATCAAATGCTGTATTGCTCTTGTGGATCAAGTCAAGGAAGAAGACTGGTGATGTGTTCATAAATAAGTACTAAGGGTGTGGGTGTGGAATAACGGTTAAGGTCTTCACCTCATAGACAATGAGGTACAGGATTTGATTCTCTCTTCTGGTTATTGGCTAGGCTTAAAATGGCACTTCAGGGCAGTTAGCCTAGTATTCATCTATGAACCTATATAAATCAGTCTTCAGTCCATTACAAGCTTTTCTAGTAAAGCATCTTCAGAAGGTTTCCTCCAGCCTCAAGAAGTGCAACACAAGTTAGAGCAGGAGAGAATCTGAAACTGTTCATTTGGCTTTCTATATTTATTTTGAAGATGGGAAGGGTACTGCTCAACTTGACATGTAGTGGAAGTTCATTCTAGAGGTTAAGATATGTTGGGATATCTCAGTGAGTCTTTATCTGTTGAAAATTTAGCTCCTTTATACTCAATATTTAAGTGACCATTTATTCTGCAAAAGAATAGGAGGTCAAGTAGAATCTTATCTTTCATGGTTCAAAAAGCTAGATGCAATGGACTGAGTACAGAGAGAAAGAGAGGACTGCTAGTTCTAATAACTTAAGGTCTTGAGGCCATTGATCATTTTAGTTAGGAATCTTGAGTTTTCAGAAGTTGAGCGATATGTTTAGATGCCAAAAGGAATATTAAATTCAATAATCGATTAAAGGAAGATTTAAGAGTTATTTGGATATAAAGGAGATGGCTTTGGAAATAAGACAGAAAGTTTTCCAAATTATGGCAGAGATATGATGGTCAAAATAAACAAAAGTGCCTAGATCCTTTATGACAGTTTCTGAAGGGGGGGCTGTTACCTATATGGTATGATGTGGTATTGGTTTGTTTACCACAATGGACTACGTTTTTAACATTTGTTTCGAGGTCGTTCTCTTTGCACCACCTATTAACATAGTCCTGTGTAGCACCAATTATGAGTTACTGGAAGGTCAAATAGCAGCATCCAGTTTTTGAATCTGAGGGTAAAATTGCTACAGCTCACATAAACTAATAGTCATGTGGCAAACAACTCTGTTAAGTGTCACACAGCAACTTTCCCAACCACCAAATATAACACAACCAGAAGATCCAAATGCTGTAACAAACAGGAACAAGTGAAAAGATAAAAAATTCAGCTTTTATTCAATGAGCTTTCTAGCACCTCGGTGTAACCACCTTTAAAGTGACACTATTAAGTGTGTTTATAATGTTGCAGATTAAAGTCATTTACTGACAGATAGGTTTATCATAAGTCAGTACAGATAGGTATTTGAGTAGTAGTTAAAGGTAGTAATTCCAACAGGAGATTGACAAGCTACTGTAAAGGCTATGTAGTACACAAAGAGTTCAAGTATATGTAGTAAGAAATAACAGCTGCATAGTCGTTAAAAGAATTCTGATAAAACATGTTAATACACAGAGTAGTGGCAGTATGTACAATATGCAGATAAATGTTGCAACTTGGCATGATAAAAAAAAACTGGCTGCTAAAGCAGTATGTGAATCTGTTTACTTTAGCAGACCCTAGCTGTCAAGCTGTAGTTGTTTTTGGTAACAAGATGTTATTTTAGAAGCACTAGTAGGATGACCAGTATTCACAGAGCCACATTCCCCCCCCCCTCCCCAGTTATTGCATCTATACAGATTGAAGCGGTGCAGTCATAAGAAGACATGCCTGGTTAAGGCTTCAACCCCAGTCAGAGGATATTGAACAAAACAAGGAGCTGTTTTTGGGAACCCAACTAGAGCGGTATTTAGGAAAATGGAGAAAGGAGCAAGACCTTTTGAAGCAGCTGCTTCACTTCTCCATGCAAAGGTATAATTCTATATATAATTATATATAGGATATATAATTATATATAGAATATATAATTCTATAGCTATGTCAAGAATCTAAATGACAATGCTCAGATATGCTCTAAGCTACAACAGAATGGCATTAAATATACTGATCCCAAGATCGATTTAGTGCCAACTTCACCCCCCCCTCACCCCTTAAAGGGCACATCTCAATACCAAAAGATTGCCAAATTCCGGTAATCACGGCCACACAGATAGAAACCGCACTCGCCAAAGCTAAGAATACAGCATCCATGGGAACAGATGACACCCCGGGCTGTGTACTACATGAACTACAAAATGAACTGGCACCTCACCTAAGTGTCATATTTAATCATAGCCTCACCTCAGGTTTTGTGCCCACTGAGTGGTGCACAGCTACAGTTATCCCACTCTACAAGGGGGGATCCACCTTGGATCTCAAGAACTACCATCCCATCAGTCTGACGAGCCTGATCTGCAAGGGCATGGAACGCATTATCATGGAGCTTATAAACAAAGATATTGGCAACCTTCAAACACTAGACAACCACCCAGTTTGGGTTCGTGAAGGGCCGATCTTGTCTCCTGAACCTGATTGACTTTTTCGAATCAGTCTCCAGAGCTGTGGACGAGGGTAAGGTGGTCCACACAGCCTATCTGGACCTCGCCAAGGCCTTCAACAACATCCCCCACTCTGGAATCATAGATAAACTTACTAAGCTGGGTATAAATCCCTATGTCACTCGATGGGTTGCCAACTGGTTTACTGACAGAACCCAGACTGTAAAAGTAGCCGACTCCAAATCAAGCTCCAGACAAGTGGAGTACCTCAGGGTTCAGTCCTGGGACCACTCTTGTTTAGCATCTGCTTCTCTGAAGTACAGGCCAACACTAAGGGACTCTGGCTAACAAAGTTCGCAGATGACTGCAAACTGGGAGCCATTATTGAATCCCCAAATGATGTGGATATTCTGCAAAAGGGCCTTACAGGAAAAAGATGCTTGGTGCCAGAGCCATGGGCTCAAGCACAATGCCAAGAATGTATAGATGTTAGGTAGTCCAATCTCGCCTACATTCTTACTCACGGATTCAGAGCCGAAGATCGGCTCCGACTCGGCCAACTTTTATTTTCTAATACGAAGTCTCTTATTGGCTGGGCTAAACAGGTATCCCATGTTGCACTGCTCCATAGCCCCAGATCTCGTTTGCCGCCCGTGTAGCTAGGACGTGGTCTCGCTTGGCTGTGGCTAAGTACCTCTAAATTTCTCTTTTCTCTTCAGAAAATTGTTGCTAGTCTAACGAAAGCTATTTTCATAGCTGTTTCATTTGGTTTACTGTTTAAATTTTGTTGAAGTGTTGTCTGTGTGTGAGTTGGTATCCCTAACTGTTCCGGTGGGCTAGGCCCATTTAAATTAGAGGACCTAGTCCTCCTTTTTTGTGCAGTGTTTTTACCTTACACTTTCCTGGTTGAGTTTGTGTGTTGTAGGTTTTCAAAGAACCATTTAACTTAGAGGTTCTTTGAGGTTTTTGTGTGTAGTGATAGTTTCCCCGCCTTTGCTGTTTTTCGGCTAAGTCATCTCCTTGGTCTTGGTGTTGAGTAGTTTAGTTAAGATGTCTAAGGATCAAAAGGAACATAAACCTTCGGGCTTTAAGAAATGTCCATTACGGACGGACATTCTGTATGTGTGTATTGCCTAGGAGCAATTCATTTGCAAGAATCCTGTAGCTTCTGCCACGCCTTCAGTCCGAGGGTGCTACAGGAAAGAAAAAATAAACTTATATTGAAGGGACTCCTAAAACCTTCATTTGAAGAGTCTTTAGACTCGACTTCTAGTACCCAGTCCAAGTCTAAGGCTTCGAAGGTGAAGAAAAGGTCTCCGGCTCCATCTGTCTCCTCGGAGCCACTGGAGAAAACTTCTAAACTGGACTCTACCTCCTCAGTTCCTCTGTCCTCGGGGCCGCAGGAGGTATCTGTTGTGCTGGAATCGACCTCGGCTCCGATCTTATTGGAACCCATTTGGAGCCGGTCTCCCAGTGTTAGACATGGTTCTCCTGATAGGAGATCCCAATCCCCCTCCCTGTCCTCCACATCCTCCAGGCTTTCCGATTTGGATGTCGATCGGGTGATTCAGAGGCTCCTGCAGTCGCTGGTGTTGGCTAAATTATTTTCGTCTCCGACCCAGTCGGCTCCGGAGCCCGTCCAGATGCTTGTGTCGATGGTTCCTCCTCCGAGCACTTCCTTGTCTTCGCAGCCGGAGTGCTCCGCTCCGAGTGATGTTCTTGTGCCGGCTCCAATACCCCTCAAGGGTTTATTGGTACCGATGTCGGCTCCAACCATGTCGGCTCCATCCACAGGTTTCGGTACTCGGGTTTCCTCTGTTGGGCCCGAGGGGGAATACTTCGGGACATCTGTCGGTTCCAAGCCTCCCCCTCGGTGCTTCGGCTCGGGGAACCCCGACCCTGGTCATGGCCTTGGTGACCGGTCGGTCCTCGGATTTGGGGGGACCCGCCTTCGAGGCTATGAGGAGCGCACTGGCCAGATCTTCAGTTACATCACCCGGATCGGTCATTCCGTCCCCTTCCACCCTGGCTAGAGCTTCTGATGCCCCCCCTATCCATAGATGGCGGAGCCCAAAGGTCTGGGGATACTCCCATGAGTGGTCCCCAACTTTCTGAGGGTCCCTCAGAGTCTGTGCCTGAGGAGCCCCCCAGAAAGAAGTTGTGCAAGAGGAAGCACATAGACTCCCAGGACGAGTCTCTCCCTTCCGATACTGACCTCGAGGAGTCAGAGGGGTCCCCCAAGTCGTCCTCTGATGACGTCTCTTTCTCCGACATCCTGGAGATATTGAGACAGAGAGGCGACTGGCCATCCAAAACCGCCTCTGAAGAGGAGTCGGTATTCCTCAAGGCCTTTGGGGCTCAACCCTCCGCCTCCTGGGTGTCTCCACCCTTCGACGAACTCCTGGATTTAATTTGTCGAAGGGTGTGAGAGAATCCTGATTCGGTGGAACCTGTGCCAAGAAGGCCCAATAAATTTATTTCTGCCCCCCCCCCCACAGGGAAAGAGTTTCTGTCCAAAGGGGTTTCTGTAGATGCCATGGTGGTGGCGGCGGCCACACAGCAGGAAGTAGCCGAGTCTTCTTCCTCCGTCCATCCTCCTAACAAGGAGTCCAGGAGCATGGACTGGTAAGGGAAGCATACCCTCTCGTCAGCGACCTTCACCCTGTGGTCGCTGAACTATCTTTGTCATTTTACTCTGCTCCAGAGAGATCTCCACAAGGAGTTAGGAGATACTCTAGCGGGTAACGTACTTGAGGCATTAGCGCACATGGTTAACGCCCAGGTGTCTACCCTCAATTCAATTGTCAACTTGTCCATGAGGCTCATTTCGTATGCAGCCGAGGGGGTGAGTAGGGCAGCTAGTTCGGGAGTAGCCCTCAGGAGGCAAGCCTGGATGTGCCTGTGTCATTTTGCGGAGGCCTTCGTCTTCCTTCACTAACGCACCCTTCGATGGGTCCTCACTTTTTGGGACCAAAGTGAAAGACACCCTCACCAGATGCAAGCAAGAGGGAAAGACCCTGTCTGCCGTAGGGGTCCGTTTTTCCCTTCTCTCTAGGCCTTACCCCAAGGCTCAGAGAGGAGGGAAGATGTAGTTCAAGAAATCACAGAAGTCTTTCCCTGCCGCACAAGGTGAGTCCCCCTCCAGAGGTAGAGGAGGTGGAGGTTATTCTGGAAGATGCCGCCCTAGAGGCAGAGGAGGCCCCCACAACTCGGGAGACGGTGATTCCTTTCGCTGTTCCTCTTACCATCGTTCCTGATGTGTTGCCCGACTGTGGTATTCCGGAGCCAGTCAGGGGCCACATTTCGTTGTACCCGGAAGCCTGGGAAAGCATCACCCAGGATCGATGGGTGCTACGAATAGTTTCCGGAGGTTATACCATTCCCTTTTTGTCAGATCCCCCTCCAGTCAGGAGAATCCCGGACGTTCCACCCAGTCAGAGAGATCACGCAGCATTAGAAGTCTCAAAGCTGCTAAATAAAGGAGTCATCCAACCTGTCCCCTCAGACCAAATCGGATTAGGGACTTACTCAAGACTCTTTTTGGTGCCAAAAAGAACAGGGGACCTGAGACCCATTCTAGATCTCAGCCGATTAAACCACTACGTTCTGAAGTCCAAGTTCCGAATGGTCACCCTTCAGTCCATTTTCCCGCTGCTGGGAAAAGAAGTGTGGATGTGCTCCATCGACCTCAAGGATGCTTACTACCATATCAAAATGGACAGTGCATCCAGCAGTCACTTGCGCTTCCGGCTGGGAGCCAGTCATTTTCAGTTTCGTGCCCTGCCCTTTGGTCTCACCACAGCCCCCAGGGTGTACACCAAGTGCTTGGCGGTGGTGACAGCTCACTTGAGACGTCAAGGATTCCAAGTGTTTCCATACCTGGATGACTGGCTCCTCACCGCCCCCCACCAGGCATCTTCTCATCCGGGCCAGTGACGCTACCATTTCCCTCTGTCAACAACTAGGAATTACCTTGAACTGGGTAAAATCTGCCTTGCTGCCCTCACAGCGTGTCACATTTATAGGCGCAGAACTAGACACCGTCCAAATGCGGGCCTTCCTGCCCCAAGAATCAGGTTCATGCTTTATTACCCCTCAGGAAAGTACAAGCGAGATGGGTGCTTCAGCTTCTCTGATCCATGGCAGCTACCATTATGTTAGTGCCCCTAGCGAGATTACACATGAGGCTTCTTCAGTGGCTCATCTTTGCCCAATGGTCTTTTCAGAAACTCCCCCTTTCCCACCAGATCCTACTTGCGGACCGATGCAAGCAGGATCTCCATTGGTGGCTATGCTCCACCAATCTGGTCGAGGGAAAACCCTTTGTCCCTTCGTCACGTGTCGCCATGGTGACCATGGACGCCACCCAGATGGGGTGGGGGGGGGGCATTATCTTGGCAGGACAGTCCAAGGCACGTGGCAAGATCACGAGGTACATCTGCACATCAATGTTTTAGAGATGAGAGCGGTGTTATTGGCGTAGTGGGCACTTCAGAGCTCTCTTCCTCTGGGAACGATTGCAATTTACTCGGACAACATGTCCGTTGTGTGGTATCTAAACAAGCAAGGAGGAACCAGATTTTACCCCCTGTGCAGAGAGGCCATGCGAGTGTGGCAGTGGGCATTGTCTTCTTAACGATTTCTAGTGGCAATGCACATTCCGGGGAAGGCCAGTGTGATAGCAGACAGGCTGAGCAGAGCTATCCTGATGCCTTACGAGTGGTCCCCGAACCTTCTGGTTGCAGAACAGGTTTTCAGCAGGTGGGATCAGCCTTGCTGTGATTGTTTTGCCAGCCCCCTCAATGCCAAATGCAGCAGCTACTTCACCCTGATCCCCCCACAGGGGGAGTCACCCAGGGACGCTCTAGTCCACGATTGGCCCTCCAGTCTGCTCTACACTTTCCCTCCGTTTCCTTTGTTACTAAGAGTGATTCAGAAAGCCATATCCTTGGGAAGCAAGATGATTCTAATTGCCCCACACTGGCCTCGCCAAGTCTGGTTCTCCTTTCTTCATCAATTCGCGGAGGACAGTCCTTGGATTCTGGACCCAGTACCAGACCTACTGACGCACATGTCGGGGCAGTTCCATCCCTCCCTGCGGACCCTCAGGTTGACAGCCTGGCTACTCCACTTCCACTCTTAGTCACACTTCATCGTTTTTCGCCTGAGGTGGTACACATTCTATCCTCTTCTCATAAGTCTTCCACCAGGAAGATTTATTCCAGCAAATGGAAGAGATTTTCCATTTGGGCTCAGGCCCAAGGACTTGACCCTTACACAGCCCCAATTCCTGCTGTTTTGGATTTTTTGTCCATGCTCTTTCGGCAGGGTTCTGCCCCTGCTACCATTAAAGTGCAGCTGGCTGCTATTTCTAATTTTCATACCTCCTACGAGCCTTCCCTTATGGCACATAAACTCTGTAAGGCCTTTCTGAAGGGCACCTTGTTAATCCGGCCTCCTGTGTCAGAACCCATCATGCCCTGGGATCTAAACTTTGTTTTGCAAGCCTTGACTTCCCCACCTTTCGAACCGGCTGCCTCCTGTGAGTTAAAGTTTCTGTCTTGGAAGACTGCTTTCCTAATAGCCATCACATCAGCTAGACAGATGTCAGAGATTCAACCTCTGTCCATCAAACCCTCGTATTTAATCTTCCATAAGGATAGGGTTTCTCTTAGACCTAATCTGTCCTTTCTTCCTAAAGTAACATCTACTGTTAATCTCAATCAGTCTGTTGAGCTGCCAGTTTTCTTCCCTCAATTCTCGAACAAAGCAGAGTTTAGATTTCATCATTTGGACGTGCACAGGCAATTATGATTCTACTTACACAAGACAAAACAACTACAAAAAGCTGACCAATTGTTTGCGTCTTTTTCAGAAAGTAGAGCAGGATCCCCTATTTCCAAGGTTACAATCTCCAGATGGATTTCAAGTTGTATTTCCTTTATTTACTCCTCTGCAGTTCCGTTCCCCGTCAAGGCTCACTCTACTAGGGCTGTTTCTGCATCAATAGCTTACCATGCTAGACTTTCTTTGGATGATATTTGTGTTGCAGACATGTGGGCTTCCCCACACACCTTTATTACTCATTACAAACTGGACGTGGCTTCTAAGGGCCGGGCTTCCTTTGGTTCCACAGTCCTCAGGAGTATCTTCCTTTGAGCCTCCCAGGATAGAGGTGCTGGGGACGCTGTCCCGTGAGTAAGAATGTAGGTGAGATTGGACTACATAACATCAAGAAGTTATGTACTCACCATAACGTTCGATGTATGTAGTACATCTCGCCTCACATTCTTACGTTCCCTCCCACCTGCCCCCATCCTGGAGGATTTGGAGGCTGAGTACCCTTCAATGGTAGTTGTTTTTTCTTATTCCCCTTGATAGTGTTCTACTGTAGTGGGTTATTGTTATGCATGAGGTGTGATTGTGGGTTGGCAGCAAACTAGATCTGGGGCTATGGAGCAGTGCAACATGGGATACCTGTTTAGCCCAGGCAATAAGAGACTTTGTGCTAGAAAATAAAAGTTGGCCGAGTTGGAGCCGGTATTCGGCTCTGAACCTGTGAGTAAGAATGTAGGTGAGATGGACTACATACATCGAACGTTATGGTGAGTACATAACTTCTTGTTATCCCCTTTGGGAAAAAACATGTACCCATGAATTACCACATAGGTGGTAGTACACTAAACATTGAAAGTGTGATGAGAGACTTAGGGACACAGGTGAACAGTGGTTTCAACTTCGATAACCACATCGGCACAACAGTCAGGAAATCCTTCTATGTGGCATATCTCATCACTAAGGGCTTTTCATCCAGAAAAAAGGAGGTCATTGTCCCACTGTACTCATCACTCATTAGACCCATTATAGAGTACAATGCCCTGTTTGGTATGTACCTCACAAGACATCTGCAACAGCTGGAAAGGCCGCAGAAATACCTCACTAAAAGAATCACAGGCCTAAAGCAGATGCCCTATAGTGACAGTCTAAAAAAACTCCAGCTATACTCTGTGGCATATCGTCTACTCAGAGGCGATCTTTGCTTAACATACAAGGCCATGTCAAACCTTGAGCTGTTGGACATGCTCCACTTAAAGAAATCCCAATCCCTCAGAGCCACACGCTCCAGGGATCTAAACCTTGTCATCACAATGAACAAAACATGCCAGAGGGATAGGTTCCTGACCCAGATACTCCCCATACTCTGGAATAGACTGCCCATACATGTCAAGCAGAGCGCCTCTTTGGCCCTCTTCAAAAGGAACCTTGACGATTGGATGGGAGATAGGAAATTCACCCCGGGGATCATGTCAGTCGCCCTACTAGACAGGGTTCCAGGGAAGTAAATATTGTGGGAAGAAATATCCAGGGAATTGTTACGGCTAGGCTTGTATATGCCCTAGGGTCGATAGCCTAGTACCAACCTATGACCCTATAATAAGAACTGCCGCTCTGTGTAAGGTCTTTACTGTAGCAGCCAAATAAAAGGTGTGGACCACTAAAAAGAAAATAATGATTAGTGTACGAAGTTGCAGAAGGATTACAACAGGTTTCACCACTAGGGAACAGATCTACTCACTACAGCCTTAAATTTAGAGGTAGTGGCAAGTGTAACCCAGTGCTTAAAAAAGTGAGAGGTCATTATGAAGAGCTAATGGATGTTACAAATAATTTTTTAAGAATGTCAAACTGCAGTTCAGAAAGAAATCAACTATGACAGATACGCTATCTCTCCAGAATGATTGAGTGCATTTAATTCTCCATTTCTCCAGAAACATCTACTTCTAGAGGTAATAAAACCTCTTCTAAGCGAGAAGCAAAACAACGGATCTACTCGGTCTTCTCAAAGCTCATCACTCACTTCAAAGTCTCCAGACTGAAAATGTTGACATTACAGGCTTTGCTACAGCTCCTGTTTCTCCAGACTCTACTTTGGATCAAGAATGCCTGTCTTTACATTCCCATTCACATGGACCCCATGTGCTTCCTTAAGTGTGAAGCAGTCATGCCCCCTACCTCCTTGCCTTTCGTCTTCTGCCCCCAGGGTTTTCAAAAAGTGCCTGGCTCCAGTAATAGCTTCCTGCAGAACAGAAGCCACTCATGCCTGCTCCTGTCTGGATAACTGCTTCATTCCTAAGCTGTCAAAGGATGTGGTTGTCAGGCAGCTTGCTTCACCCTGGGCAACTTCTGATGTCTCCAGTCAACCTTTACTCCTGATAAGAAGTGACACTCCTTGTGATACTGTTGGACTCATCTGTCAGAAGGTCTTCCTCTCCTAATAGAAGATGGAACATTTGGTGCAGTATTTCCACAGGATGCCACAGGAGAAGGCTTCAGCCAAAGGATGACTTAGATCACTGGAGTACAGAGGCCTTATTTTAGGAACCAAAGAAGTGGGAAACTAGGTTTTAAAAAATCCAAACGGCCTTTCCAAGACTCACGAGGTAGAGACTCCCCCAGGGCAGAGGAGGAAGCAATGGAAGGGTGCCACCCTAGGGGCAGAAATGGACTGCAGCATCAAGGGTCCAGAGAATCCTTCTGTGGAACTTCCTATCAGCATCCCGGAATGTGTGTCCAATTGCCCTCCTCTGGAGGCAGGTGGGGGGGGGTGATTATCCTTGCACCTACCCGCCTGGCAATTAACTTCTGACAAATGGGTACAGGGAGTAATATCCAGAGGTTACCAAGTTCCAATATCTGTAAGTCCAAAACTGCAGAAAAAACTCTCGTGTTCCACCCAATCAAAGGGAAGCAGCAGTCTTAGAAATTCAAAAAATGCTCGAAAAATGAGTCATCCAAAATGTCCCACCAGGCCAAACAGGATGCAGGGTTTACTCATAGGTTCATACTAGGATATCTGCCCTAGGGCATTTATAAGCCTAGCCAGAGTATGTTTGGCTTTCGCCACCCATTTTAAATTAATTTTGCTATGCCCTTTTTCGAGGTTAGTATACTGTGCCTCTGTCTAACAGTGACACAGAAGTGATACCCGGGGTAAACCTATGATCTCCCATCCACTCATCAAGATTCCTCTTGAAGAGAGTCAGTGAGGGACTCTGCCTAACCTGGACTGGGATTTTATTCCAGAGTGAAGGGATCCTCTGGGTTATGAATCTGTCCCTCCAGCATGTCCTATTTATTTCAGTGCTGAGGTTCAAGTCTCTCGAGCGCGTAGCTCGATGGGATTTGGATTTTTTGAGGTGCAGCATGTCCCTTAATTCCGGGTTGGACATGACTTTATACGTCAGGCACAGATCGCCTCTGAGCAGGCGGTATGCCACTGAGTAGAGCTGGAGTTTCTTTAACCGGGCAGCATATGGCATCTGTTTGAGCCCTTTGATCCTCTTGGTGAGGTACTTTTGGGGTCTTTCCAGTTGCTGCAGGTGTTTGGTAAGGTACATCCCAAAAGGGGCATTGTACTCTATTATGGGCCTGATGAGGGATGAGTAAAGAGGCACGATGACCTCCCCTGATCTAGATGTGAATCCCTTCATGATTAGGTGGGCTATATAAAATGTTTTTCTAACGACTTTGGCCACGTGGTTGTCAAATGAGAGATTGCTATCAACTTGGGTCCCCAGATCCCTAATTACTTCTTCTGTACTTAATGGATTACCACCTATGTGGTAATTTGTGGGCACTTTGTTTTTGCCAAAGGGGATGACTATACACTTTTTGGCGTTTAGCTTGAGGCCATGGCTCTGGCACCAGTTGTCTGTTTCTATGAGGCCCTTTTCGAGGATGCTTGTATCGGCTGGAGAGTCTATTATGGCGCCCAGTTTGCAGTCATTTGCGAACATGGTCAGCCACAGTCCTTCCGTGTTGGCCTGTACCTCCGAGAAATACATACTGAACAAGAGAGGTCCCAGGACTGAGCCTTGTGGGATGCCACTTGTAACTGGTTTGGAGTCTGACATGGCTCCAGCAATTCTAACCATGTGGGTTCTGTCCTTGAGCCAGTTTGCAACCCATCTAGTGACATAGGGGTTTATATTTAAGCTGGTGAGCTTATCTATAATGCCCGAGTGGGGTATTGTATTGAAGGCTTTTGCGAGGTCCAGGTAGGCTGTGTGGACCACCTTCCCTTCATCAATGGCCTTGGTGATGGTTTCAAAGAAGTCAACCAGGTTTAAGAGGCAGGATCTGCCCTTAACAAAGCCGAACTGGGTAGGATCCAGTGTCTGTAGGTCCCCAATATCTTTATTTATGAGGTCCATGATGATCCTTTCCATAGCTTTGCAGACCAAGCTAGTCAGGCTTATGGGGGGGTGATAGTTTCCAGGGTCCGTTGAGGCACCACCTTTGTGGAGAGGGACCACTGTTGCTGTATGCCACTCTTTGGGTACATATCCTGTAGTAAGGCTGAGATTGAACAGTAGTTTTATGTTTGGGTTTAGCTCTTCTTGGAGTTCATGTAGGACGCAGCCCGGGACACCGTCTGGTCCCATTGATGCTGTGTTTTTTGCTTTGGAGAGGGCGGCTCTTACTTGAGCATCTGAGATGTCAGGGGGGCAGCACTCTGCTGGGATAGATATTTGCCCTTTTGGTCTGCAGGGATTTTGCGCTGAACCTATCAGCTAGGATGTTGGCAGTGTTTGTGGGTTCGGTGTATTTTTTGTCATTTTGGACTAATTCTGAGCATATCTGGGAATTCCCACCCAGGTTCCAAACATAACTAAAGAAAGCCTTGTGATTATCCTTAGTGTCCTGTGCAATTTTTCTCTCAAAGCTGGCCTTAGACGATTTTATGAGTGCCCGTAGTTTTTTGCTAATACTGATCAGAGATGCCTTCCCCTTTTGCGATTTTGCTCTATCATGTAGTAGCTTCCTCCTTCTATTGTATAGTTTGTTTATGGCTGGGGTCCACCAGACAGGACGCCTAACTTTGGAGGATTGGGTCTTGGTTTTATTTGGGATTGTGATGATCCATGCATTCCTGAAGGTGTTCATAGAATGCATTTATAAAGGATTCTGCGGTCTGGGCGTATTTTCCACAGGCCGGGGCTTTGAAGGATTCCACCTCGGTTTTGAGGAGTGTGAAATTTGCTTTAGAGAAGTTTTTCACTGTGGTTTTCTGGGCAGGGGGTGGGGTCGGGATGTGAATATCCAGTTGGATTAGTTTATGGTCTGATCTTACCAGTGAGGGATACACTTCTGGTCTGGAGCATAGAGTCCCCATGTTGGTGATGATCAGGTCCAGTATGTTTTCCCTCTTGTGGGAGTGGTAACAAGTTGTTCCATAGCATTTGAGTTTATGAATTCTAGGAATCTTTGGGCTAGGGTGTTGGAGCTAGAGTAATTCTCCCAGTCTATGTTTGGGTAGTTGAAGTCGCCCAATATAATGGTGTTTGGAGAGACCTTCATATTTTCCAGTGTTCTCAGGAAGGCCGAGTGGGGTTCCTGGGTTTGGGAGGGTGGTCTGTAGCAGGCTGTAAACTGGAAGGCAGTTTTACCCACTGTTAGTTGCACATGGATAGTCTCTGATGCTTCGTGCTGTGCCACCAACCTGGAGGTGTGGGTATCTTTGAGGAATATTGATACTCCCCCTCCTTTTGTAGTTCGGTACAAGTTTTGGGGCCGAAAAGCATGGTATGAGGTATAACCTGGTAGTGCTGGGGTGCTCTCGGGAGCCCTGAACCAGGTTTCTGTTACTGCACAGATATCGATGTTCTCCATGCTAAGGAGAGTTTCGAGTGCGTGCATCTTGAGGTTTAGACTTCTGGCGTTGAGTAGCATTACTCTTAGTTTCTTATCCCTTGTGATACCTATGGAGGTGGGTTCATCTTTTGAGCCTTGCCTAAAAAAGGCACTATGGGGGTAGCAAGAACCTTTGCCAATATCCGAAACCCCAGGGGCGACAGGTGCAAGCCGTCCTTAGCGAAGCATTGTGGCTTGTCGAGCATATCATCCCAGGCTGACAGGCATTGGATCCCCATTGAATGACACCAGTACTTAAGCCAATTGTTGAAATTGATCATCTTGTCTTCATATTGTGGCATCGTTCTTGGTGAGGGTAAGATGCTACTCAAGGTCAGGGTCATACCGGCCTGGGCTACATGCTCAGAGAGCTCCTCTATGTCTCTTTTCATGTAGTCCAGGGAGGTACGTCTCAGGTCATTCACACCAGCATGGACAATGACTGAGTCATAGTTGTACTTGCCTTGGAGTGACCTGAGTGCTTGTGCTATGTGGCAGATCGTAGCGCCCGACAGGCTGCTCACCATGACCTTCTCCTTGTTCAGCCTGGTGAGCGGGACGTCAGTGTGCCTGACGATAGAGTCACCTATTACAAGTGCATCAGGTGTGTTGTTTAGCCTTAAGGGCTGTGACTGTTCGGCACACTGGCTTTGTGAAATATGTGTTGCACGTGTTTTGTTTTGGGGGTAGCGGTTGCTTGGGTGTCTGCTTTGGAGGTCTCTGCTGCTTAGGCAGATCTTTATTTAGAGCCTCCGAGTATGTTTTTGTGTGATTATGTGTTTGGTTTGCTGTCGTGGTAGGTCTATGTGAGACTGGAATTGTAGTGAGTGTGGTTTCCTTCTCTTCCTGACTGGTTACGCCAGTACTGAGTTGAGAGAGCTTAGCCTCCAGTTTGGCTATATGGTTGCATCTCTCACAGGTGTTGGAATTTGTTGGGAGGAGGAGAGGGTTGTCTGTGTACATGAGGCAGTTGTAACATTGCCTCAAGATTCCCAGATTCACCAGCTGGACCGGAGAGGAGATTGACAACTGACCTTTGGACATGCTAGACTAGTATTGGGAATTCCTTTATAATTGAAAACAAGGGCCAGTGGGGAACAAGGTACTCAAGGGGTGTTTGTGAGGGTGTAGTGCTTTTAATTTTTAGTGATGACTTATATAATTGCTTAGTGAGCAAGTGCCAGGTAACTTAAGTGCAATGTGTTACAGGTAACTTAAATGCAAAAACGACAAACAGTAACTTTCTTTCAAGTGAAACAAGGAAATAAGTACAGTAAGCAATGCAGATATCACTAGGGATCCACAGAAGCGCTGAAAAGCCGCCTTTTAGGTGGAATTAGTGTTCCAGGGAAATAACAAGCAAACAAACAACAAGCACACAAACAAAGCTAGATTCAGCAGGCCTGGATCTAGTCTATGCTACAGCAAACAAGGTGTACCAATTTCAGTAAGAAACAGTTCAAATATGCAGGCACTATAAACCTTTAACCAGAAATTCCCAGCTCAGAAGGGCAGAGTCCAGCCTCTCCTCCCACAAGAGTGCAGACCACAAACCTTCTTAATGTAAAATAACTGGCCTGAAGCCCAAGTGCTTAAACCAGAACTAATACACTTTTAGAATAACAGACACTGAGCTCTCAATCAGCAGTTCCCAACTTAGAAGGATGTAAGCTACCTGTCCTGCCACCACAGTGCATGCCACAAACCTTCCTAATGTAAAACAACTGGTCTGAAGCCCAAGTGCTTAATCCAAAAGACTTAGAATGATAGCTACACTTTAATCAAGTTACTACCAAGCAGTAATAAATACAATTGAATACTTTAAAGAATGCCTGGATTAGTGCTCAAGTTATACAAACAAAGCTAGATTCAGCAGGCCTTGATCTAGTCCATGCTACAGCAAACAAGGTGTACCAATTTCAGTAAGAAGCAGTTCAGATATGCATGCACTATAAGCCTTTAACCAGAAATTCCCAGCTCAGAAGGCCAGAGTCCAGCCTCTCCTCCCACAAGAGTGCAGACCACGAACCCTCTTAATGTAAAATAACTGGCCTGAAAGCCCAAGTGCTTAAACCAGAATTAATACACTTTTAGAATAACAGACACTGAGCCCTCAATCAGCAGTTCCCAACTTAGAAGGATGTAAGCTACCTGTTCTGCCACTACAGTGCAGACCACAAACCCTCTTAATGTAAAACAACTGGTCTGAAGCCCAAGTGTGTAAACTAAAAGGCTTAGAATGAGTTACACCAAGCAGTAATAAATGCAATTGAGTACTTTTAAGATGACGCAAAAGCAAAATAAAGTAGGAAGAAACCCAAATACAGTAAAAGCAGATACATTTTTTTTTTCAGAAAAGTAGCAAAAGCAGTAGTAAAAACAATTCTCATGTAGTGCAAGCTGGCACACTTGAGTATGTAGCAATATTAGTCCACACACAGTTTGAAAAAATGTAATTAAATTAAAAAGGACTAAAAGCAAGTGCAGAAAGGGTTTATTAGGTAGAATGAGGTAAAGAGATGGGACTGGGGGAGTGTCCTAGATCAAATCTACAGTGGGGCGGGCAATGCAAAAGCCACCAAATTTAAACTACAACCAAGAACAGGGAGGGGGGGGGACAGTTTCAACACAGATGTGAGGAATGTGCAAATTATAAAGCCAAAAAATATATACTGATCTCTATATATTTGCAGAGCAGTAAGACAACAGATATCTAAGCAACAATTTAGCTCTATAATACGGAATAATACAGAAAAATATACTCAGCTCTATATATTTGCAGATAGACTCGTAAGGCTGTCTCTCAAACTAAGGTTCCAGTTTGAATGCAGATTGTTAGTTAACAGGGCGCACACACTAGCTATAAAGCCAGTTATATCAGCTGAAGACAAGACAGGAAATGGGGGGGGGGGGGGGACATGTTCAACACAGATGTGAGGAATGTGCAAATTATAAAGCCAAAAAATATATACTGATCTCTATATATTTGCAGAGCAGTAAGACAACAGATATCTAAGCAACAATTTAGCTCTATAATACGGAATAATACAGAAAAATATACTCAGCTCTATATATTTGCAGATAGACTTGTAAGGCTGTCTCTCAAACTAAGGTTCCAGTTTGAATGCAGATTGTTAGTTAACAGGGCACACACACTAGCTATAAAGCCAGTTATATCAGCTGAAGACAAGGCAGGAAATGAGGGGGGGGACAGTTTCAACACAGATGTGAGGAATGTGCAAATTATAAAACCAAAAAATATATACTGATCTCTATATATTTGCAGAGCAGTTAGACAACAGATATCTAAGCAACAATTTAGCTCTATAATACGGAATAATACAGAAAAATATACTCAGCTCTATATATTTGCAGATAGACTTGTAAGGCTGTCTCTCAAACTAAGGTTCCAGTTTGAATGCAGATTGTTAGTTAACAGGGCACACACGCTAGCTATAAAGCCAGTTATATCAGCTGAAGACAAGGCAGGAAATGAGGGGGGGTACAGTTTCAACACAGATGTGAGGAATGTGCAAATTTAAAGCCAAAAAATATATACTGATCTCTATATATTTGCAGAGCAGTAAGACAACCGATATCTAAGCAACACTTTAGCTCTATAATACGGAATAATACAGAAAAATATACTCAGCTCTATATATTTGCAGATAGACTTGTAAGGCTGTCTCTCAAACTAAGGTTCCAGTTTGAATGCAGATTGTTAGTTAACAGGACACACACACTAGCTATAAAGCCAGTTATATCAGCTGAAGACAAGGCAGGAAATGAGGGGGGGGGGGAACAGTTTCAACACAGATGTGAGGAATGTGCAAATTATAAAGCCAAAAAATATATACTGATCTCTATATATTTGCAGTGCATTAAGGCAACAGATATCTAAGCAACAATTTAGCTCTATAATACAGAATAATACAGAAAAATATACTCAGCTCTATATATTTGCAGATAGTCTTGTAAGGCTGTCTCTCAAACTAAGGTTCCAGTTTGAATGCAGATTGTTCGTTAACAGGGCACACACACCAGCTATAAAGCCAATTATATCAGCTGAAGACAAGGCAGGAAATGAGGGGGGGGGGAACAGTTTCAACACAGATGTGAGGAATGTGCAAATTATAAAGCCAAAAAATATATACTGATCTCTATATATTTGCAGAGCAGTAAGACAACAGATATCTAAGCAACAATTTAGCTCTATAATACAGAATAATACAGAAAAATATACTCAGCTCTATATATTTGCAGATAGACTTGTAAGGCTGTCTCTCAAACTAAGGTTCCAGTTTGAATGCAGATTGTTAGTTAACAGGGCACACACACTAGCTATAAAGCCAGTTATATCAGCTGAAGACAAGGCAGGAAATGAGGGGGGGGGGACAGTTTCAACACAGATGTGAGGAATGTGCAAATTATAAAGATTCTCGAGATTCTTTTTAGTGCCCAGAAAAACAAGGGACTGGAGACCCTTTTTGAATCTCAGCCACTTCAGCAAGGCAATTCAGCAAACCAAATTCCGGATGGTCTCTGTACAATCCATACTTTTTTTTTTTTTTTTTTTTTTTTTTTTTTTAAGGCAACTGGATGTGGTGATGATGCTTATTACTGCATAAAAATGGAAATAAGCTCCAGGAGGTTGCTACGCTTCCGGCTAGGAGCCAGTCATTTCCAGTTCAGAGCACTGCCCTTTGGTCTCACCACAACCCCCAGGGTGTTCAAATGCATGACAGTGGTTGCAGCTCACCTCAGACTGCAAGATTTCCTAGTATTTCCATATCTCGACAACTGGCTCCTCACTGCTACCACCAGGCGTCTTTTAGAACAGGCAAGAGATTACACCATAGATATTTGTATGTCTCTAGGCATAACAGTAAATTTTGAAAAGTCCAACCTTCAGCCTTCTCAACAACTGGATTTCATAGGTGCTCATTTAGACACTGTCTCAGGGATCGCTTCTCTCCCCCTAGAAGACTATAAAGCATCAGAATCCAAGTCAGACAAATTCTCCAGAACAAAAGGGTTCCAGTGAAATTTGTCCTTCAAACCTTAGGTTCTATGGCTGGTTCAGTCACTCTAGTCCCTCTAGCAAGGTTTCATATGTGAATACTGCAACTGTTACTAGCAAACCAATGGCCTCTGATACATCAAACAATGTCTTACCTAGTATTGATTATGAACCATTGCAAACAGGATCTTAAATGGTGGCTTCACTCCGACCAGATTCCTTGGGCTGGCTATTCATCCTCCCTCAGTCCCAAGCCATAGTGACCACGGATGCTTCCCAGATAGGGGGGGGGGCATTATATGGGAAAGACAGTCCAGGGCACATGGTCCTAAATGGAGGCCAGTTTGCACATCAGTGTTCTAGACATGAGGGCAGTGCTGTTAGCACTGCAAGCATTCCAAGATGCCCTTCCTCTTGGGACAGTAGTAATTCAGACAGTCATGTTGGTAGTCTGGTATATAAGCAAACAATGGGGAACTAAATCTTACCCACTATGTCAGGAAGCACTCAGAGTTTGGCAATGGGCGATTTCTTCCAACTGCTTTCTGGTAGCAACACACATTCCAGGACGTTCCAGCATGATAGCAGACAAATTGAGCAGGACTATCTTAATGCCTCACGAGTGGTCTCTGAATCCTGTAGTAGCAAACAAGATTTTTCACCATTGGTGCCAACTTTGCAGTGACCTTTTTGCCTCTCCCCTGAACAACAAGTGGAGAAGTTACTTTGCCCTAATCCCAGGAGAGTCACCCAGAGAAGCTCTTCTCCACGATTGGCCTCCTGGTCTACTGTATGCCTTTCCCCCCAACTTCCATCCTATCACAGTTCCTAAAGAAAGCCAAAAGGATGGAGTGATCCTCATTGCCACCTTCTGGCCTCAACAAGTTTGGTTTCCTTTCCTTTGGCCTCTTCTAATATGGAAACCATGGATTTTGGACCCAGTTCCAGATTGCTAAGCTCATCCAGAGAGCATGGGTTATCCGAATCTCTAACATCTCAAGCTCACTGCGCAAATTCGCCACTTCCCTTGATTGCCAGGCATTCTTTTCTTTCTTCCCCTGTCTGACGTATTATTATTGCTCATCACAAACCTTCTACTAGAAAACTGCATCAAGGCAAATGGGAAAAATTTTCTAAATGGGCCTTGAAAAAAGGACTGGACCCCTATACCAGCCCAATTTATGACGTTCTGGACTTTCTTTTCCAATACAGTTGTTCTGCATCTACCATAAAAGTTCATATGGCAGCAATTTCAAATTTCCTTTCAGGCTTGAATGACTCTTTAAGACCCCCCCCCCCTTTAAAGTACCAGCTCCCCCTTGGGATCTGACTATTGTCCTTCAAGCTCTAAGACCCCTTTTGAACCATCAGCATCTTGTGACTTGAAATATTTATACTGGAAGACATTATTTTTGGTAGTTAATACTTGTGCAAGAAGGGTTTCTGAATTACAGACCCTAGCATGCAAATCACTCTAGCTAATCTTTCATAAAGATAGAGTCGCACTCAGCAAATCCAGCCTTTTTACCAAAAGTGGTCTCTGAAACCAACATTAGTTCGTCACTACAATTTCCAACCTTTTTCTCTAATTTTTCTAACAAAGGGGAATATGCCCTTCATTTACAAGATGTGTACAGACAGCTATGTTTTTATCTTCACAGAACTAAGGATTTTAGGAAATCCGATCAGTTATTTGTAGCATTCTCTTCCCTCCGCAGGGGCAATCCAGTTGGTATGGTTACTTTAGCTAAATGGCTCAGAGATTGCATCACATCTATCTGCCACTTTAAGGGACTTCAACTTCCCAAGTCAGTTCAAGCTCAATCAACAAGAGCTGTGGCAACATCAGCAGTTTTTCATGCCAGGGCTTCCCTAGATGACATCTGTGCAGCAGCCACTCTTGGTCCTCTCATTATACCTTTATCACTCACTACAAATTAGATCAGGTATCAAGGGGTTGAGCATCCTTCAGCTCTGTGGTGCTTAGGAATATTCTTCCATGAGACCTCCCAAGGCTAAAGTAGCTGGGGATTCTGTCCCACTGTCAAGGATTAAGTGAAGATTAACAACATCAGATAAAAAAGTTACGTCTTATCATAGTGATCAATCTGTGTTGTTGATCTTCACCAATCCTTGACATCCCCACCCACCTTCCCCTTCCTAAGACTCTTAGTAGATCTGATTAGCCCTAAGGTAGTTTTCTCATTAAGGGCTCATGTATGGCCTTGTTCTCTATATGTACAAGCAACCTGCTCATAATAAATAGTGCATTTGTCTAGTAGTACTCAGAAATCAGCACATATCAAACTAGAAATCAGCACATATCAAACTAGAAGCTGAAAAAGGAACAGAAGTGCGTGTCTGCTAATGCTCTAACCTTCTGACACACACTTGCTTTCTATGGAATTACTAGCGTCAGAAAGTCACTACACCAGGCTAGTATTCAAAAATCAGAATATAGCAAACATGAAAGAAAGAGAACTACGGTTTCCGCTGTTATTTGCCCGACTCATATGCTTTCTATTGGTAGAAGCCATGTCATAAAATTGTTGTAGATGGCCAGGATTCACAATCACCACAGAATAAAATATGAAATGAAAGAAACTCTGATGTTCATCGTGTTACACTGCTGCAGTCATTACACTTGGGTTATCCTGCCGTCAGGTGGTCCCGCAGTCGGCCAGAGTTCCAAAGTCTTGGTCCGGCGTCGGTTGCTGTCGCCTCCTCCCTGACGTCAGTGCGACAGGGGTATATAAGATGCAGCCAACGCCATTTTCTTCTGTCTTTCTTGCCGTGCGGTGCCCGAAGCAGAAGCAGTTCCCAAGTGCCGGTCGGCCGACTCCTGAGATTTTCATTCTGAATCCAGAACCGAAGTCTTCTAAAAAAGCTAAGTACCCCATTGGGGAAACTTTTTCTGGCCTCAGACCGATGTCAGTAAAAGTTAATAACTGTATTTCTTGTGGGAAGCAAATACCTCATAAGGATTTCCACTCCTATTGTATTCCATGCCTAGGCCCTGACCACGACGTCACTGGTTGTCGGTTTTGTGCTAGGTTTAACAAGCGCACTATTAAATGTCGGTTGGATTTTGCCCGACATTATTTTGGTAGAAAATTCAATTACACCATGCCGTCGGAAATTCCGACGACCGCAATGCATAAAAAGCGCAAGGACAAGGACGGGCATCCAAGGCCCAAAACGGACGACGAGGCCTCTTCTAGGCCGATCGCCAGTTCTCCTGTTTTCAGCGAGGTGCCTACGCAGCCCCTGACGACCGCTTCCACAGAACCACAGACCGCCTCCGATTCCCACGTGGAGCTGGCTGGGCCTTCGGACGCATTAGGCCTTCAGCTTACTGATCCTGAACCTTCAGAGGAAACCGAAGTAACTGAGCAATCCACAGCTACAGAGGGTGTTTTCAGACCTACCCAGTTAACTATTAAACTCTCTGTTAAGTCTAAGCCCCCCTTAAAAGCAAATAAACAGACACAACTTTCTCCAGGACAGGCTTCCATGCCTAAGAAACAAATGCTAAAAATGGCCGAGGACCTAATCACCCTGATCAGGGGGTCCCATCCCCCACCTGATAAAAGGCCCAGGCAGGATGCAGACTACGAATCTTCTGACCAGGTGTCCATTTCCTCTGACTCTTCTTCGGACCTAGGATATTCTTTACCCCCTTATGAGGATTATGATGCTGAGGAATCAATTCCATCAGCCTCTCCGCCTGAAGATTACTCCTTTGGGGAGACCTTACATACCATGAGAGAGCATTTCCTTTGGGAAGGCCAGGATTACTCAGAATCCAAGAAAAGTCTCAGAGATTTCCTTTTATTTCCCCAACACAGACCCCTTGCTATCCCGCCAGTTTTAGACATTGTGGATGATGTGTACACTGAATCCAGTTTGAACCCTGACTCCTTACCCCCAGCCCCAGTTAAACCTGATAGATATTACATACGAATCCCTGACTCTTACAAATTTCTGTACAAAAGCCCTATTGCTGACCCTGAAACTATTTCTCAGGGACCCAAAGGGATTAAGGCCTCATCAGCAAAAAACCCAGTTCCCTCTGACAGAGATTCCAGAGCATTAGACAGATGGGGAAAGAAGGTATATACGTCTGCAACTTTAGCAGTGAGAGCCTTGAATTGCCAGTTTCACATGCTAAAATATCAGCAATTTTTGATGTCTCAGTTGAAACAAAAGATGCTTCCAGATTCAGATCTTTCTAACTTAAAAGAAATGCAGGATTTATTGCATGCAGCTGAACAAGTGGGAAAACATACTTTGCAATGTGGGTTTGATTCCTTAGAGGCCTCCTGTAGAGCAGCAGTTACAGGCTCTGTCATTAGAAGGCATGCTTGGTTAAAAGAACATACATTACCAGATCATGTTAAGGTCAAATTATTGGATGCACCTTTGCAGCGGGATGTGCTGTTTGGAGTTAAGGCAGAGGAGGTATTAAAGAAGATGGAGGATAAGACAAAATCTATGCAAACGGTGAAAGATTTCTTACAGGTTCAGCCTCCTTGTTTTAGCAGAAATTGGCCAACAAAGAATTGGTCCTTTCCAGTCACAGATAGACCTCAAAGGGGCAGATACAGACGTCCAAGAGGTAGAGGTCAGACACAAGGCCCTTACAGCCCTCGACAATGGGGTACACCAGGCCAGAAAGAAGGGGAAGACAGGCCTCAACCTTATAAAAAACAGCCTCAATGACTTTCCACTACAGCTGCCAAACAGCTCTCTCTTGGCAGCCCCTTTAGGAGGAAAACTGGCACTTTTCTATCACAACTGGCATTGCATCACCAAAGACAAGTGGGTTCTCAACATTGTATCTCAAGGTTACAGGTTCCATTTCCACACCCTGCCAAGGCTAAAAGGAATTCCAAATCTGCCACCAAATCAATGGGCAGAGGCTCAAAAACAAATTACAGCACTCATGGACATGGGAGCTATTCAAAAGGTACCACCACAGGAACAAGGACAAGGATTTTACTCGAGACTCTTTCTGGTTCCCAGAAAGGACAAAGCCTGGAGACCCATTCTGGACCTTTCTAAACTAAACACTTACCTGGATGTTCCGAAATTCAAGATGTTGACACTACAGCAGCTTCTTCCCATGCTGGGCAAGAAAGCTTGGCTCGTGACTTTGGACCTCAAAGAGGCATACCTGCATGTCCCCGACTCCCTATCAGGCAAAATTGCAGAAGATACCTCAGATTTCTAGCTGGTTCAATGCACTATCAATTCTCTGCACTGCCGTTTGGCTTATCTACTGCGCCCAGGGTCT
This sequence comes from Protopterus annectens, assembly GCF_019279795.1. Lineage (NCBI taxonomy): Eukaryota > Metazoa > Chordata > Ceratodontiformes > Protopteridae > Protopterus > Protopterus annectens. Next base: position 1,051,350,623 of record NC_056725.1, on the reverse strand, counting down.
TCACAAAGTGCCTGGCACCAGTAATTGCATATTGCAGGCAAAAAGGAATTCAAATTTATCCATACCTGGACGACATTCAAGCAGAGAGCAAGGACATTCTACTAAAGCATCTGGCGTACGTAAAAAAGTTAAGTTGCCTGGGGTACACAATAAAGAAAAGAAATCAAAACTAGTGCCCTCACAACAGATAATATTTCCGGGTGCCAGCTTGAACACAATGGCCCAGATGGCTCATCTCACGCCAGACAAGCAAGGACAACTGACTCAATATTTTCAATTAATGGCAACAAAGACCCAACTCCCTGCAAGAAAAATTCTGCAGGCCTTGGGCTACATGGCATCTTGCATACTACTAATTCCATATGCCAGACTGCATATGAGGAAACTACAATGGTACCTAAAGAGCGTATGGTCTCAACACTGTCAAAGTTTGGAAACAGTTATACCACTAATTCCTTGCCTACAACAGGAGTTTCGATGGTGGGCACAAGCTCGCCACCTCAACAAGGGACAGCCTTTCACTCAACCCACAGCCAGACAGACACTGACAACAGATGCATCGGATTACACCTGGGGAGCACACATGGCAGGAAAATGTATCCAGGGCGAGTGGCCCACAGAGCAAAGACATCTCCACATCAATCAAAATGAGATGCTAGCTGTACAAAATGCTATTATAGCTTTCAAGGACCTACTGCATCCAGGACAATTACTACTAAAGACAGACAACACCACAGTTATGTAGTACATAAACAAGCAAGGGGGCACACACTCCTACACCCTCTGCAGACAAGCCATGACCCTTGTGGAACACAGCTCTAAACTACCAAGTTCATCTGCAAGCACAATTCCTGCCAGGAGAGAAAAACACACTGGCAGACAACCTAAGCAGAAACATTATGGACCCACACGAATGGGAACTGAGCCCACAAATATTCAGAATGATAAGTCAAAAATGGTGGAGCCCGGACATAGATCTGTTTGCTACCCCAGAAAACTGCCAATTACAGAAATTCTGCACAATGAGCTACTATCCACAAGCATGGAAAGTGGATGCCCTCTCATTCAGCTGGAAAAAACTACAAGTATACACTTTCCCTCCTTTACCTCTCCTTCCAAAGGTACTCATAAAAGCCAGGCAGAAAGAGCGAAAAATGATCCTGATTGCACCAGACTGGCCACACCAGCACTGGTACCCAATCTTAAAGAACTTAACACAAGAACCACCCTGGATTTTACCACAAATCCCACAGTTGCTGACACAGCACAACAATCAGATACTTCACAGCCAGCTAAAGACCTTAAATCTAGCTGCATGGAAAATTCCTTAGTCAAGCAAGCAATGCCTCTCTCCAAAGCTGTTATGGATGTCATTCTGGAGGCCAGAAGGCCTAGCACCAGGAAAGCATACTCTAATAAATGGAAGAGATTCTGGGCCTGGAACCAAGCGCACAGCCTTGACCCTCTTGTCCCAAACATTCCTCAGATACTGCAATACTTAACTGAGATGCTGGACAAGGGCCTCTCTTTTTCATCCATCAAGATCCATGCCTCAGCTATATCTGCTCATTACAACACGGATCCACCAATTTTTTCTAATCCTTTGCTCGAACAATACCTCAGAGGGGCTAAAAACATAAGACCGCCCGTAGAGCACCTACACCTACTTGGGACCTCAACTTTGTTTTGGAAAAATTAACTTTACCTCCTTTTGAGCCAGCTAACACAGCAGAATTAAAATACATCTCTTGGAAAACTGCTCTGCTATTGGCAATAACATCAGCACGAAGAGTTTCAGAATTACAGGCACTAATGGCAGTAGAACCTTTCCTCATCTTCCACCAGGACAGGGCGTCTTTAAGAACCAACCCTACGTTTATGCCAAAGGTAGTATCAAGTGTGGCTCTAAACCAAACTATTCACTTGCCAGCTTTTTATCCAAAACCACAGAACAAAGGGGAGAGACTACTACATTCTTTGGACATTCACAGACAGTTACACTTCTACTTGGACAAAACCAAAGCTTTCAGAAAATCTGAGCAATTATTGGTAGCATACGCTGCAGGAGCACAGGGAAAAGCCATTTCAAAGCAGACTATTTCAAAATGGATAGGGCACTGTATACGTTTCTGCTATACCCACCATGGGAAGTCTGTACCTAGCAGCATTAGATCTCACTCCACCAGGGCAACAGCCACGTCAACTGCCTACCTCAGAGGAGTACCTACCAAGGATATTTTGGAAGCAGCAACATGGAGTTATGTGCATACCTTCACCAAACATTACCATTTGCCTTTATACTCCAAATCCAGAGCTGGATTCGCCACTGCTGTACTGCAGGGCCTTATAGCCACCCCTAATGCCTTATAGATCCAGCCTCCCTACCTCAGCTTTGGGATGCCACCCAAGTGTAATGACTGCAGCAGTGTAACACGATGAACATAGTACAGTTTTGTACCTACCATAAATGTAGATGTTCGAGTGTAAACACTGCTGCAGTCCAGGTTACCCTCCCTCCTTCCCCTCGTACTTTCTTTTATTTACCTAGGGCATCTACCCTTTATTACCTATGGGGAGTATTTGCTAGTAACTAAAAATGGTTGTTTGCTTTTCTTTTGCATTTTTTACTAGCAATTTGTATTGCCTACCTATTTGGGGGCACCTGACATCTGGGGCAAGAAAAACTGAAGAAAATGGCGTTGGCTGCATCTTATATACCCATGTCGCATTGACGTCAGGGAGGAGGCAACAGCAACCAATGCCGGACCAAGACTTTGGAACTCTGGTCAACTGCGGGACTGCCTGACGGCAGGATAACCCAAGTGTAATGACTGCAGCAGTGTTTACACTCGAACATCTACATTTATGGTAGGTACAAAACTGTACTTTTACCAGTGTTTTGAAAGCTTCCCATTACTGATGTGTTTTCTAGAGTAGCAACAGCAGTCAAGTCATAAAATGCCTGAAAGGTTACTTTCCTCAATGGATAAAATGCACAGATTAAACTAATGAATGGCCCCTCAGGGAGGGTTGTTGTCAGAGCAACTGCAATTTGAGATGGCATTTAGCTACCATCTTTGAAACTTCCTTCAGGCGCTCTTCACGCCACCCACCCCCCCACCCCCACGCAGCCAAAGGTGAGCATGCTCAGAAAGGCAAACCTGAAATGTAAACAAAGGCTGACTAAAAAAAAAAAAACAGAGACTGTCCCTTTAATAGCTCAATTTGTGTTGGACAGACATTTGCATTTCCTCCTTAGCATGGTTTGCAATAAAAAAATTGTCCCTCCAGGAAAGAATATTCTAAATATTGCTGGATGCAGCAGCTTTAATCTCATCCCTGTTTGTCGATCTTCACTGATTACTGGAATTAATTTACTCCTCGTCTGCCTGGTGTACAGGGAGTACTCATTTTCTATAAACACTGTATTGTCTTCTACTTTTAGTACTTTGTCCTTCTGCCACAGTTTTGAAAGAATCAAATATTTCTGTTGGTAAGATTGCATCTTTACTGTTAAAGGTCTAGGTTGCTTTCTCATGACCAGATTTGGAGCATGCACACAATGTGCCCTTTCAAGTAACAACTCATGCTGTGTAATTCCAGTCCATTTGCTTGCTTGTGCTTTCATAAAAGTGATGTCTGTTCCTTCCAGCTTTTCTGGTACAGCAGAAATCTCAGATTTTTCCCTACATGCTCTGTCCTCTAACTGTATTATTTTTGAAACATCTGTTCTTGAGCAGTCCCATATTCCAACAGCTTTTTTTCATTTTGACCTCTGATTTTTGCAGGTTTATCACCTCATCTGAATGTCTGTTTAAAGCTTCTTCCATTTTTCCAGCCTGTTATTTGAGATGATGTACTCCTTCAGTGTTTTGTGTATTTTTTTTTATCAGCTCTGAGTATATTTGACTTATTTTTTTCCTCTACATTACTGGAAGTCATGTCTTGCACCAAAGCTAGAGCCCGCACTGCTTTTTGTTGAACAGCTGCAGAATTCTTCTCAGTCAGTGTTTGATCCTCACCTTTTGTGATATATTTTCTTTCAGATTTTCTGATTTTTTTTTTTTGATGGCATCCAGAAATGTACCCAAAAATACAAGTTCACTGGCTATCTTATCCGAGAGGTGAAATTAAGCTGCTACTCAGTGTAGAAGTTGACCAACAGTTTAATATTGGACTGAATGAGGAAAATTGTCTTTTTTTCTTAATTTTTTATTTGCAGTGTTATTCTACAAGGTTTAAGCCAATTCAGGATAGGGTTGCCACCTTTTCAAATGCCTAAAGTGGGACATTTTTGGTACAAACGTCAGATTTTGCATCGTGAAACATACCTACGGCCAGTACAAAGGACAGAACTTCACTTTTTTGCCTAAATAAAAGCTTATTCTTGTAGCATTTTAATTACTTATTCTGTTTCTTACAACATTTAGGTGTTTCAGATACAGAATAACTGTTTTATGCAACTATTACATGAAATATAGGAAATCATTTTGTCATAAAATCTCAGGACATTTGCCATTTTTCAATTATTTTTGCAGGACACAACTGCCCAAAGGGGGACTGTCCCTCGCAAAGTGGGACAGGTGGTAACCCTAATTCAGGATATTCACTTAGATATGTTTGCAGAATGTTTATTCCATTTACATTTACAGATATTCTTTGTTTCCTAATTGAGACGCTGGATATGTTGAGGGAGAAGTTTAGAAGCAAGTGAAGGTGCTTACTTTGTGAGGACCACTTGTCATTGAAGGAAAAGGTTCTGGAGATCCTGGTAAAGGTGTTACCAGAACAGATGACCCTAACTCTTACACTTTTGTTAACTGGGAAATGGGCATTGTACATTGAGATGCACAAGAAAAATCCCTTCTGGTACTGAAAGTATTAACACTTTAAAAAGTTAGCACTAAAAAACTGAAATCAGAATTATCCTCTCGGGTAGGGAGTCAGAGAAAGCAAGCAGACCAGATATATCAGGTTAAAAGGGCAATGTCTGTAGATGAAGCTCATGTGACATTCACAAGTAAATGTGACTACTGTGGCAGTGTCACTTATTCCTTGAACACAGTAAGTGACTGCTGTGGTATTCCTGTGTCTTTAGTAGCACATGGGGTAAAAAGAAGTGATTTGAATAACAGATGTGGCTGTATAGTTAATCAGGCCTCAGTATGGTTAAATGGGTTTTTGAATTGGCTTTGTCAGAAGGTTTAACCTTATTTTTTATTTTAATAAAACATGTTTTTTAACAACTTTATTATCACTTAAGACATAGACACGCACACATTAGTAGAAAACAAACCATATTAACATTTTTTATTCAGTCCAACATTACTTAAATTGCTCAGTTCCTACGTTCCCATATTCTTCACTCCTCCGGAACATTATTCAGCATGTATTGATGTCCTAAATGAAGTCACTGTTGTGGTATTCATTCTTATAACACACGAGATCCTCCGACTGTCTCGCTGCAAGCCCAAACGCAGGTCGTGCATCTTTCAGACTGATCCATGATTGGTTGTTTGTACCTTTGGCTTCGCTAATCGTTGTTAGATAAGTGTCCTGTTGGGGAACCTTCCTCGTCTTACTTCTTAGAGCTGTGGTTTAAAATTATTAGATGTCAGCTAGGAGGGCTATAAGCACAAGTGCAGTAGGTAGATTCTGTACAAGGACTTGCATACTAAATGTGTTTTTTTTGTCTAGGCCCTTATCAGAGTACAACTCCTGTTCCATTTGACTGTTGTTTTTACCAAAGGCCCTTACATTGAGACTTTCCTCACTGAATACTTTTCTTGAAACACAGCAGTTGAAACACCTAGCCTAGAATAAGATGGCAGACTTTCAGGGCCCTGAAGTCACCCCCTCCCCCTAAGAAAAAACTCGAGACCCCGAGATGATGCCCAGTCCAACTTACATGCTAGATGTACCCACTGAGGTGGTCGAACCCATGGTATGTTTAATTACCTCTCTTTCCTGCCACAGAGACCCGTTTCAAGGCTGGTATGGTCCCTGAGGCCTTGCAGATAATGGATGCCTCAGAGAAACTACATCTTATGTCAGAGGGCCTGCATGGAATCCCTCAGATCCTTGTATTGGGATTATGTTCCAGGTATGCTTATTAAAATGAGACAAGGCTTTAATCCTCCAAGGCTTGTGCAGGCAGACATCACTCCAAAAAAAGAAGAAACAAACAAAAAAAAAACTTCTGATGTCCCCTACTCCTTCCATGGAAAAAGGTGTGAATGGTCTTCTCCCAGAGCTAATTTAAAGCAATCATAGCCTTGAAGCCACATTCTTTTGTGACCCGGCTATCTTAAGATACACCAGAAAAGCAAGCCTTGGATTCTTCCTCCTCTATAGAGGATCCTGAACCAGGCTGTGATAATTCTTTGGATTACTTTTCACAGCTCTACTCTCCTAAGCAAGTTTCCCCAGGCAAAGGGAACTCCCTTTCGCCAGACTCTCACCTGAAAGAGGCTTCCTTTGGAGAAAACTTTCAGAACATGATGAGACACATTGTCAGTCAAGGCAAATCTAAGAGGTACAAAAGAGATACAGCAGCCTTCAGGAGATGGGTACTCTCGCTCTTTCGCCAGTTCCCCCAGTCCTCTAAGCTTATCTTGATGCTTTCCATTTTTCTTCTTCTTCTTTAACGCCTGCCTCTCAACCACCTGTTCCTAAAAGACTGGACAGGTTTTATAAGGTTCCTGATGAACTTAAATACCTGTATAAAAACCCAATGGCTGACCCTGCAGCTGTGTTCTTTTTGGATAAGCCATCCAAATTTCTTCCCACTGCTAATTCCCTCTCCTCAGACAGACAGCAAGGCCATGGATAGGTGGGGTAAGAATGAGGACAGTCGCAACTTTCTGCCACCAAAAGGAGGTCATTCAGAGCTAGTAATTACCAAACACAAATGGCTAAATACTTGCTTTCTGCATTAGTCTCTGCAGACGATCATGTCAGAACCTCAAACAGCAGTTTCTAAACAGCAGATGCAAACCCTTCTGTCCCAAGCTACACAGGTAGGCTGACACAGCATCAAATGTTGTTGTGATACAGCAGATGTTATGTCTAGGTTCATAGGTTGGTACTGGGCTATCGGCCCTAGGGCCTATACAAGCCTTAGCCATAACAATTCCCTGGCTGTTTCTTCCCACAATATTTACTTCCCTGGACCTCTGTCTAGCAGGGCGACGGACATGATCCCCTGGGTGAATTTCCTATCTCCCATCCAATCATTAAGGTTCCTTTTGAAGAGGGCCAAAGAGCCACTGTGCGTGACATGTATGGGCAGTGGCTGGTGCCACTGGCTAAGTGATCAGATAGTATGCATGGCTCTGGGGCCAGCCCATCCCTGTGGACTTCAAATCCAAACTCTTGGATTCACCCTTTGTCAATGACCTCTTGTTTGGACCACAAGCTGCCGATCTTTTCAAAACTCTGCAAGACCATGGATTCTTCTCTCTACAATTCCTAGATACCATAGAAACCACCCATCCAAATCCACTCCCTTCGTTAAGAGAGACTCTAGACCCTCACACAAACATAGAAAAGCAACTAGGAAAATATTTTCAGGCAAATCATAAAGGAACTCCTCTTCAGGGAGCCCTCCCTTTGGGGGAAAAAACTTGTGACTGTCCTCACCTTCCCCCTACACTCTCCATTCATCTCCTCACCCCTCTACCAAAAAGTTGTGGAAGGCAGTAAAAACGGACATTTGGGATCTGACTATCATCAAAGAAGGCTACGCCATGTCTTGGGAAAGCATTCCTTCCATGAAGGAGATTTCCAGTCCTCCACCCAGCAAGCTTCACTTGATCGTGGCACAGGGCACCATAGAAGTAGTACCTACATCCTTTATAGGAAAAGGTTTCTGTTCAAGGATTTGCCTTGTTCAAAGGAAGGAGGGCAATGGAGGCCCATTCTAGACCTCTTCCTGCTAAATACCTTCCTGAATGTGTCTACCTTCAAAATGCTTTTGGTACACACCCTTCTTCATTTCCTTCTGCCTCAGGCATCTCTACTGTACTTAGAACTCAAGGATGCCTATCTTCATATCCCCTCTGTCTGCCCTGAAGGAGATTCTTCAGGTCCTTCTCTGGCTCTTCTCATTTTCTGTTTACTGCATTGCCCTTTAGTCTTTCTACTGCCCCAAGAGTTTTCACAAAGTGCCTACCACCTGTGGTAGCATTCTGTCACACTTGTCATTAGCCTAGTACACACCTATGAACCTATGAACTCAGGGAAATCAAATTTTCTTTGACCTGGACAACCTGTTGATAGAGGCCCTATCCACAGACACCCTCCTCAGACACTCACATTTCACTGTTTGGCTCTTAACCAACATAGGATTCACCATCACCTTCTAGAAATCTTATCTCACTCCCACTCAGGACTTAGTCTTCCTGGGTTCCAGGCTAAACACAAGCATAATGCAGGCCTCCCTTCCTCAGGAAAAAGTCCAAAGTCTGCTAAGTTTTTTTTTTTTCCAAACCCTCTTCTTGCTGACTCACTGCACTGCAAAGGACATCCTCAGGGCCCTGGGATTCTTGGCTGTGTCCATCCCAATGATCCCACTGGCTAGGCTACATATGAGAAAAATTCAGTGGTACCTGAAATCATTGTAGACCCAACACTCCCATCCCTTGGATGCCCTGATCAGTCTATTGTCCTGCATCAAGGAATTTTTCGGGTGGAAAAAGCAGGTGTCTCTTAACCCAGGACTTTCCCAACCAAAGTCTTCACACTGATGCCTCAGGGCTTGGGGCCTGGATGGGCTTCCACAAAGTACAAGGGAAATCACCACCCTGTCTCTAAAGGGAACACATCAACCTGACAGAAATGAGGGCCTTTCTGCAGGCACTGCAGATTTTTTCACACCTTTGGAAACCAGACACTCCTAGTGTACATGGACAATTCCACAGTGATGTGGTACATAAACAAAGGAGGCAGAAGGTCATATCCCTTGTGCAGGTTGGCTCAGAAGGTTTGGCAGGTGACCACTCAGTTTAACATGACCCTCACAGCAGCCTGCTTTCCTTCAGTGGTGACTTTGTTAGCAGATTCTAAGCAGAGACTTCATGGATCTCCATGAATGGACCCTGAACACACAAGTCTTCAAAGCAATTATACACCTCTGGGGCATTCCGCAGATAGACCTGTTTGCATCTCCAGCTCCCTCTGTTCTATACCAGCACTCCAGCTCTTTGGGCTTGGAAGATGGACACTTTCTCCTTCCAGTGGACAAGGAGGTTGCAATATGCTTACCCTCCACTGCCACTTACTATAACGTTCTTCCTAAAAATGCAAAAGGACACTCCCAAAACTGCTGCTCCTGGCTTCTGGTCAGGACAACACTGGTTTCCCATCCTCTTCACCTATCAATGGGAAACCACTAAAATATTCCAGTACAACCAGACCCAGTCACCCATCAGAAGGGTCTATTTCTACACCCTAACCTAGGTTATCAGTCTAACTCTGTGGATGATGATGTTCTGATCCCTAAAAGGCACTTATTTTCAGAGGAGGTGATGTAGGTTTTACAGGAAACATGAAATCGTACATAGCCAAATGGAAAATTTTACCCATTTGGTGCCACAAGCACAAACTGGAACCACACTTATCTAAGATTCCTGCTGTGCTCCAATATCTCTGGGAGCTTCTGCAGTCTGGGTTGGCTTACTTATTGATTAAAGCACATTTTCAAGCCATCAGTGCTTTACCTCTGGACCTTTCTCTTATGTCCAGGACAGAGGTAAAGTTCTTCCAGAAATGAATCCTACACCTTAAGCCTCCAAGGAAACTGATTATTCCAGCGTAGGATCTTAATTTTGTTCTGGAAAAACTTTACCCAATTTTGAACCATCTGCTTCTGCTATCTTAAAATTCTGCACATGGAAACTGTTCTCCTAATGGCTTTAACCTCTGCTTGCAGAGTTTAAAACTCCAGGCACTCATGGCTACTCCGCCCTTCCTTATCTTCCACAAGGACAGGGTAATGGTTAGGACCAATCCTTCTTTCATGTCTAAGGTTGTGAATGAGCTATCCCTCAATCAAGCCATTCACCTGCCTGCTTTCTTCCTCAATCCTCAAAACAGGTGGGGAAGAGTCTTACATTCCTTTGACATTCGCGGGCAGCTGAGGTTCTATTTGGACAAAATTAAGACTATCTGAAAATCTGACCAGCTCTTTGTTTCTTTCATGGAGGCAAAGCTAGACCAACCTGTCTCAAAACAAATCATTGCATCCTGGATATCCAAGGCTACTTCCTTTTGCTAATTACTGCATGGCATGTCCATGTCTTCCTGTCCTAAAGCACATTCCTCTTGGGTGTTGCCTTTTCTGGTGCCTTCCAGAAAGGGTGGATGCCATGTCCATCTTGGAGGTGGCCACTTGCTCCTCTGTGCACACTTTCACCAAGCACCATAAGATTGATGCCTTCTCCAGGTCTAGGATGGCCTTTGCTAGATCAGTGTTTTCTGCTTTCCAGGACAGTTCCTTCTCTTCACTGTATCCAGCTACTCCCCCGTCTCTCTGTTGAGCTCTGGGAATCGCCCATCTGTGATGAATACTGCAACAGTGATTTCAGTTAGGGGATAATACAGTTGTGTAAAAACTTAACATAACAGTAGCTGTCCTACTGATAACTTTTGCAGTATTCCCTCCCCCCTTCTGCTCTTTTCTCTTGCTTTTGGTTCACACACAATGCACACTTGCTTTCTTGGGGGAGTTTCCTACTTGTTCTAACTTCTCTGTTGTCTTCAGGCCTCTGCCTTGGAGATAGTCTGAGGGTCTTGTGTGTTCTCCCATCGTTTATAACCCAATGCACACAAGATGAGGTCATACATTGTACCGTATGCCCTCAGGAAGGTAAAGCTTTGGTATCCCGGTCAGATGTCAGTGATGGCAGCCCATCTGTGATAAATCCTGCAACAGTGATCAGTAGGACATCCACTGTTATGGTACTTACCCATAAATTCCATTTATTTATATGTAAATTTCTCCTTCCCTTTTCTAAAGATCCCACTTCCAGTTATTTTATCTCTCTTACAATATTCTGTACTTCAAATGCAGATTTTGATTTCCATTTTCTAATCATATATGGATGTCCTTCATGGATGCATCTGCAGTCATAACAACTGGGTTGTCCTGTCGTCAGGCAGCCCTGCAGTCGGCCGGATTCCAAAGTCCGGGTCCGGCTTCGGCTGATGTCGCACTTCACCCGACGTCATCTCTGCTGGTCTCTGGGTATAAAGGCATCAGCCGACGCCATTTTCTCCAGTCTTTCTTGCCGCGTGGCGCCCGAAGCAGAAGCTGTTCGCAAGTGCCGGTCGGTCGGATCCAGAGATTTCTACTACCGAATACTACTTCGAAGACTTCTAAAAGCTAAGTACCCCGTTGGGGACTCTTTCTTGCCTCAGCCGATGTCAGAAAAAGTCAATAACTGTTTAACTTGTGGGAAACAAATACCTCATAAAGATTTCCACTCTTACTGTTTGCCTTGTTTAGGCCCAGACCACGACGTAGCAGCCTGTTCGGCCTGTGCTTCCTTCAACCGACGAACGCTTAGGCGTCGGTCGGAGTTTGCTGAACAGTTTTTCGGTTCAGAATTTGCGTACATTATGCCGTCGGATCCTCCGACTACCCAAATTGTTAAGAAACGCAAAGAAAAGACCGACACTCGCGGTCCACGGTTTCGGCGAAACCATGGTGAAGCAAACCGCGAGTGTCTCGGTTTCGGCGAAACCGAGAAAACTGATCAAAGCACAGCTGAATCTTTGACTACTTCTGAGGTTCCTGCTACCTTACTTGAATCGGCCTCTGAAATTTTACCTACTACAGTGGCTTCTAGTGAATTATCAGACACCATCCCTTTGGATGTCTCTACCCCAGCACGTGGTGCTGCTAGGCCTCCTGCAGCCATGTCCATTAAGGCCTTTGCCAGGGCTAAAGCAGCCAAGTCTACTAAATCAGTGCCTGTTAAACCCCTCAACCAGGCCTACTTCTAGTTCACAAATGCTTACTCTGGCAGAAGATTTAATATCCTTAATCAGGGGATCTCAATCTCACCCAGACAGGGCCTCTCAACCCCAGAGAAGAGACCTAGGGCAGAGCCCCCCGAGCCTGTGTCCTCTGATGATTCTGCGGATGACTCAGATATTACTGACCAGCCAGAGGCTCCTTTCTCCAATTATGAAGACTCAGATGCTGAAGAATCCATTCCAGCTGCTTCTCCACCAGAGGAATTCTCCTTTGGGGAAACCTTACATGCCATGCGAGAACAATTCCAATGGCAGCAACAGGATTTCTCAGATTCCAGAAAAGACTTAGGACTTTTCTGCACCTTCCACAACACAGGCCCTTAGCTATACCTCCTGTCCTCTCTGTTGTGGACGATGCCTTTAATGATGTCTGCTCTGCACCAGATTCCTTACCTCCAGCCCCTGCCAAACCAGACAGATTTTACAGGGTACCAGACACATCATCACCTTTACAAGGCCCCACTTGCAGACCCGAAACTATATCCCAGGGGCCTAAGGCAGTAGCCTCGACCACAGCAAAACCCTATTCCTTCTGAAAGGGAAGCCAGGTCTTTAGACAGATGGGGCAAAAAGTTTATACCTCAGCTACTCTCTCAGCTAGAGCTTTAAACTGTCAGTTTCACATGATACAATACCAAGAGTTTATGCTTGATCAGTTAACTAAAAACTATCCTCTGATGACTCTATAGATAAGAAATATGTATTAGAAATGGTAAATAACATACAACAGGTTAGTAACCATTCCTTAAAATGTGGCTATGATGCACTGGAGGCTTCATTTAGATCAGCCATGACTGGCACAGTGATAAGAAGACATGCATGGCTGAAGGAACAAGTCTTACCGGATCATGTTAAAGCTAAGTTATTAGATGCTCCTATGGATAAGACCAGTTTGTTTGGTACACCTGCCCAGCAGGTAATGAAGAAAATGGAAGAAAAGGCAAAATCTGTTCAAACGGTTAAAGATTTCTTGCAGGTTCAGGCCCCAAGGTTTAGCAGGAACTGGCCTGCCAAAAATTGGTCCTTTCCTGACTCCACAAGATCCCAAAGGGGCAGGAATAGACGTTCCAGAGGCAGAAACCAATCCAGAGGAGGTGCCTACAGAGGACGACAGTGGCAAGGTAATAACAGAGGCACAGACTCAGCCACTACCACTACAACAGCACAATCACAGTGACTTAACTCTACATCCGCCTACCAGGGAACAAATAGCAGCTCCATTAGGCGGAAAATTAACCTTGTTTTCGAAAAACTGGCACTACATCACAAAAGACAAGTGGATTTTGCAAACCATAGACCAAGGTTACCGGTTCCACTTTCACACATTACCAGTCAAAAGAGGAACGCCAAACCTGCCTCCAAATCAAAAAACAGAAGCTCTACAACAGATAATGCAATTAGCAAAGATGAGAGCTGTGGAAAGAGTGCCAATAACAGAACAAGGCAAAGGATTTTACTCCAGACTTTTCCTAGTTCCAAGAAAGGAAAAAAGTTGGAGACCTATTCTCGACCTGTCCACCTTAAATACATACATCATTGTCCCAAAATTCAAAATGCTGACCCTACAGCAACTTCTTCCCATGCTGGGCAAGGAGTGTTGGCTGGTAACTCTAGATCTCAAGGAGGCATACCTGCACGTCCCCATTCGACCAATTTGCAGAAGATACCTCAGATTTCTTGCAGGATCAGAGCATTATCAATTCTCAGCATTGCCCTTTGGCTTATCTACTGCCCAGAGTATTCACAAAATGCCTGGCATCAGTAATCGCCCACTGCAGACTGCAGGAATCCAAATTTATCCATACCTGGACGACTGCCTGCTACAAGGGGACAACAAAAGCAAGCTGACAACAGATTTACAAAGGGTCATTTACTTGCTACAAGCACTGGGATACACAGTCAATTTACAAAAGTCAAGGCTGATACCATCCCAAACAAGGACATTCCTGGGCGGAATTGGACACTGTAAAACAAATGGCATTCCTAACCGCAGAAAAACAAAAAGAACTCCCTCTTTACTTCTTGGCTCTAACAAAACAGAACAAGTTAACAGCAAGAAAAGTCCTGCAGGCCTTGGGCTACATGGCATCATGCATAATCTTGGTTCCACATGCCAGACTACATATGAGAAAACTACAGTGGTACCTAAGGAATTTATGGTCCCAACACAGGCACAGCCTAGAAGCAGAAATTCCACTAATCCCATGCCTAAAACAGGAGTTCCTATGGTGGGCACAAGCATGCCAGTCAAACCCAGGCCTACCCTTTCACAGCTATCAAGCAAGCCAGACCATCACAACAGACGCCTCAGACCTAGGATGGGGGGCTCACATGCTGGACAAATGCGTACAAGGATTGTGGACGCAGGATCAACTCCACCTGCACATCAACCTAAAAGAAATGCTGGCAGTAAAACTGGCAATCCAAAATTTCAGACCATTTCTCAAAGAGGGCCTTTTGATGATAAGGACAGACAACACCACAGTCATGTGGTACATCAACAAGCAGGGAGGCACTCATTCATACCCCCTATGCAGAATGACTTTGGAGCTTTGGAACCTAGCACTCAGCTACAACATCCAGTTACAGGCAATATTTGTACCGGAAAGGACAATACTCTAGCAGACATATTGAGCAGAACCACATCGGATGCCCACGAATGGATGCTACACCCGGACATCTTCAAGACCATCTCAAAGAAATGGGAAGACCACAGATAGATCTATTCGCTTCCCCTCTCAATCACCAACTCAAAAAATTCTGCACAAGGACATTCCACCCACTTGCATGGAAAGTGGATTCGCTCTCCTTCAGCTGGAAAGGTCTAACAGCATATGCATTTCCACCTCTTCCCTTGATACACAAGGTATTACTAAAAATCAAGGAGGAACGTCCAAGGATAACCCTGATAGCTCCAAACTGGCCAAGACAACACTGGTACCCATTACTGAGGAGCATGTCTCAGAACAACATGTGGCCAATACCCCTGATGCCTTTGATGTTAACTCAGAACAACTACAGCATCATACATCCAAACCTAAAACGTTGCAACTGACTGCATGGAACATCACATAGCAGCAACTAACCCAGAACTTTCCCAAAGGGTTAAAGACATTATCCTTGAAGCCCACAGACCTTCAACAAGAAGGAACTATGCAGGAAAATGGAAAAGGTTTGTCATTTGGAGCACTGAAAGAGGAAAAGATGTGTCAATTATAGATATGGCTAACATTCTGGAGTATCTGGCAGAGCTTCTACATACAGGCCTGTCCTATTCCTCCATCAAGATACATGCATCAGCTATTTCAGCAGAATACAGCTTTGATCCACCTGTCTTTTCACACCCTTTACTCAGGCAGTTCCTCAGAGGAATCAAGAATGTAAAACCTCCAAGGAAACCACCATTGCCAGCTTGGGATTTGAACTTTGTGCTAGAAAAATTAACACTCGCACCTTTTGAACCAGCAGCTACAGCGGACCTACAGCATCTATCGTGGAAAGCTGCTTTCCTACTGGCAATAACCTCAGCAAGGAGGGTCTCTGAACTTCAGGCCCTAATGGCAGTACAGCCCTTCCTAATCTTCCACCAGGATAGAGTGTCCATGAGGACTAATCCTACGTTTATGCCTAAGGTGATATCCAGAGTGTCTTTAAACCAGGCAATCCACCTACCTACCTTCTTTCCCAACCCACAAAACAGAGGGGAAAGAATGCTGCATTCCTTGGATGTACATAGACAGTTACGCTACTACCTGGACAGAACAAAAGTAGCAGAAAACTGACCAGCTTTTGTAGCCTATGCAACAGGAAGGGAAGGAAAAGCAATTTCCAAACAGACAATCTCCAAATGGATAGGAAATTGCATACGGTTCTGTTACTCCTTCCATGGAAAACCAATTCCACAGAACATAAGGCCTCATTCTACAAGGGCAACAGCCACTACCACAGCCTTCCTACGAGGTGTGGCAACCAAGGACATTATTGAGGCGGCTACTTGGACCTCCGTGCATACATTTGCCAAGCATTATAACTTACCAATGTACTCCAGATCCCGAGCAGGGTTTGCCACTGCTGTGCTGCAAGGGATCCTAACCACACCATAATCTAAATTTTTCCTCCTCCCTTAGTTGGCTATGGTATTCTACCCAGTTGTTATGACTGCAGATGCATCCATGAAGGACATAGTACAGTTTTGTACCTACCATAAATGTAGATGTCCGAACTGGATAGCATCTGCAGTCAGGATTACCCTCCCTCCTGCCCCTCTGTGGTACTCCTAGGGTATTTACCCTCCTAATAGCTAGCTAGTGGGGGGAGTCTTTTATGGTGTATTTGTTTGTATGTATGTACATACATGCTTATTTTCTGAGTTTGCCTTCTATACTTTTGGAAACATTGGCATTTATCCAAAAATTAGCCTTCCAGGAAGGGCATCTGGCATCTGGGGCAAGAAACACTGAAGAAAATGGCGTCGGCTGATGCCTTTATACCCAGAGACCAGCAGAGATGACGTCGGGTGAAGTGCGACATCAGCCGAAGCCGGACCCGGACTTTGGAATCCGGCCGACTGCAGGGCTGCCTGAC